>NC_074711.1:41176462-41476462 GCF_947242115.1 Biomphalaria glabrata
ACCTTCAATAAACCTTCTTCAAACCTTCAATAAACCTTCTTCAAACCTTCAATAAAACTTCTTGAAATCTTCAATAAACCTACTTCAAACCTAAAGCTGAAACACGTAAAACAAGAAATACTTTTGAAACAAGAAAATAATTTAAAAATACTTTCAAAAAAAAAAAGTCTATATTAAGAATACTTGTATCTACTAGTTTGGATCCGCCATGTCATTCAATTTGTAATAGATATAAACTTAAAAAAACATTTATAAAATACATTAAAAAAAGAACGACCTGAATTTGAACTCATGGCTCAAACCTCCTTACGTCGACCTCCTGACCACTCTGCTAGTGAGGAGTCTCTGAAAAAAGAGATTTTATAATTATGTATTGTTTGTATAAAGTTAATTTAAATGGGCGGCCTTTAAAGAGGACTAATTCAACTTCAATCAAGTACAATTTATTTCCCTTGTTCGAGATACAAAACAAAACACTTAATTACCAACAGATGATTTACTAATTGATTATTTTTAAAAAAATTGATTCTTGTGTTTTCAGGTAAAAGAAATAGGTGTTCAAAATGTCAGCTTGATCCGAGATTGGGGGAGGGAGAAATCACGTGCACAAACTTCTTACCACACAGAGTTGGTATAAGCTTTGTAATAAAAGAAACAAACATCTTTACATTTCACAAATATATACATCTTTGTTCTCTCTCTCTCTCTTTCATTTCTTTTTCTTTCCTTATATATTGTAGCTGTCACTTTATTACAAAGCTTATATTAACTCTGTCTTCCTGTTAAAAAGTTTGTACACGTTATTTCTCCGTCACCCGGCCCTAGGTAACTGGGGGCCCTTGGTGAAGTAAATAGGGTGGCCCCAGCCCCAAATGAAATAAAGTAAAAATTTAAGACCGAAAAATATGATATGTATATGTATAAAAAGCCATCCTGTATCTATATCAACAAATAAGTTCAATTCATTTAGCATCAATAGCACGGATGTACTTCATGGACGATTCATGATCACCAGACTAGAAATCAGGGTTTGATATTTCATTAAAAGGAAGCAACAATGGTCTTCTAACATATGTAGCCCAACAAGCAGATCTAATCCTAATAGAGACCGAGATCTAGGCTAGTAGACATACTACATAGAGCCAGACAGTTCTGCTAGGTTTGAGGCCAGACAGTTCTGCTAGGTTTAAGGTCTAGGCTAGTAGACATACCTACATAGAGCCAGAGAGTTCTGCTAGGTTTGAGGTCTAGGCTAGTAAACATACCTACATAGAGCCAGAGAGTTCTGCTAGGTTTGAGGCCAGACAGTTCTGCTAGGTTTGAGGTCTAGGCTAGTAGACATACCTACATAGAGCCAGAGAGTTCTGCTAGGTTTGAGGTCTAGGCTAGTAGACATACCTACATAGAGCCAGAGAGTTCTGCTAGGTTTGAGGTCTAGGCTAGTAGACATACTACATAGAGCCAGACAGTTCTGCTAGGTTTGAGGTCTAGGCTAGTAGACATACCTACATAGAGCCAGAGAGTTCTGCTAGGTTTGAGGTCTAGGCTAGTAGACATACCTACATAGAGCCAGAGAGTTCTGCTAGGTTTGAGGTCTAGGCTAGTAGACATACTACATAGAGCCAGACAGTTCTGCTAGGTTTGAGGTCTAGGCTAGTAGACATACCTACATAGAGCCAGAGAGTTCTGCTAGGTTTGAGGTCTAGGCTAGTAGACATACTACATAGAGCCAGAGAGTTCTGCTAGGTTTGAGGTCTAGGCTAGTAGACATACCTACATAGAGCCAGAGAGTTCTGCTAGGTTTGAGGTCTAGGCTAGTAGACATACCTACATAGAGCCAGAGAGTTCTGCTAGGTTTGAGGTCTAGGCTAGTAGACATACCTACATAGAGCCAGAGAGTTCTGCTAGGTTTGAGGTCTAGGCTAGTAGACATACTACATAGAGCCAGACAGTTCTGCTAGGTTTGAGGTCTAGGCTAGTAGACATACCTACATAGAGCCAGAGAGTTCTGCTAGGTTTGAGGTCTAGGCTAGTAGACATACCTACATAGAGCCAGAGAGTTCTGCTAGGTTTGAGGTCTAGGCTAGTAGACATACTACATAGAGCCAGAGAGTTCTGCTAGGTTTGAGGTCTAGGCTAGTAGACATACCTACATAGAGCCAGAGAGTTCTGCTAGGTTTGAGGTCTAGGCTAGTAGACATACCTACATAGAGCCAGAGAGTTCTGCTAGGTTTGAGGTCTAGGCTAGTAGACATACTACATAGAGCCAGAGAGTTCTGCTAGGTTTGAGGTCTAGGCTAGTAGACATACCTACATAGAGCCAGAGAGTTCTGCTAGGTTTGAGGTCTAGGCTAGTAGACATACCTACATAAAGCCAGAGAGTTCTGCTAGGTTTGAGGTCTAGGCTAGTAGACATACCTACATAGAGCCAGAGAGTTCTGCTAGGTTTGAGGCCAGACAGTTCTGCTAGGTTTTTTGGTCTAGGCTAGTAGACATACTACATAGAGCCAGACAGTTCTGCTAGGTTTGAGGTCTAGGCTAGTAGACATACTACATAGAGCCAAAGAGTTCTGCTAGGTTTGAGGCCAGACAGTTCTGCTAGGTTTGAGGTCTAGGCTAGTAGACATACCTACATAGAGCCAGAGAGTTCTGTTAGGTTTGAGGTCTAGGCTAGTAGACATACTACATAGAGCCAGACAGTTCTGCTAGGTTTAAGGTCTAGGCTAGTAGACATACTACATAGAGCCAGAGAGTTCTGCAAGGTTTGAGATCTAGGCTAGTAGACATACTACATAGAGCCAGAGAGTTCTGCTAGGTTTGAGGCCAGACAAATCTGCTAGGTTTGAGGTCAGAGAGTTCTGCTAGGTTTGAGGCCAGACAGTTCAGCTAGGTTTGAGGTCAGAGAGTTTTGCTAGGTTTGAGGTCAGAGAGTTCTGCTAGTTTTGAGGTCAGAGAGTTCTGCAAGGTTTGAGGTCAGACAGTTCTGCTAGGTTTGAGGTCTAGGCCAGTAGACATACAGTCTGACAGTTCTCTGCTAGGTTTGAGGTCAGAGAGTTCTGCTTGGTTTTATGTCAGACAGTTCTGCTAGGTTTGAGGTCTAGGCCAGTAGACATACAGTCAGACAGTTCTCTGCTAGGTTTGAGGTCAGAGAGTTCTGCTAGGTTTGAGGTCTAGGCTAGTAGACATACTACATAGAGCCAGAGAGTTCTGCTAGGTTTGAGGCCAGACAGTTCTGCTAGGTTTGAGGTCAGAGAGTTCTGCTAGGTTTGAGGTCAGAGAGTTCTGCAAGGTTTGAGGTCAGACAGTTCTGCTAGGTTTGAGGTCTAGGCCAGTAGACATACAGTCAGACAGTTCTCTGCTAGGTTTGAGGTCAGACAGTTCTGTTTGGTTTGATGTCAGACAGTTCTGCTAGGTTTGAGGTCTAGGCCAGTAGACATACAGTCAGACAGTTCTCTGCTAGGTTTGAGGTCAGACAGTTCTGTTTGGTTGGATGTCAGACAGTTCTGCTAGGTTTGAGGTCTAGGCCAGTAGACATACAGTCAGACAGTTCTCTGCTAGGTTTGAGGTCAGAGAGTTCTGCTAGGTTTGAGGTCTAGGCTAGTAGACATACCTACATAGAGCCAGAGAGTTCTGCTAGGTTTGAGGTCTAGGCTAGTAGACATACCTACATAGAGCCAGAGAGTTCTGCTAGGTTTGAGGTCTAGGCTAGTAGACATACTACATAGAGCCAGACAGTTCTGCTAGGTTTGAGGTCTAGGCTAGTAGACATACCTACATAGAGCCAGAGAGTTCTGCTAGGTTTGAGGTCTAGGCTAGTAGACATACCTACATAGAGCCAGAGAGTTCTGCTAGGTTTGAGGTCTAGGCTAGTAGACATACTACATAGAGCCAGAGAGTTCTGCTAGGTTTGAGGTCTAGGCTAGTAGACATACCTACATAGAGCCAGAGAGTTCTGCTAGGTTTGAGGTCTAGGCTAGTAGACATACCTACATAGAGCCAGAGAGTTCTGCTAGGTTTGAGGTCTAGGCTAGTAGACATACTACATAGAGCCAGAGAGTTCTGCTAGGTTTGAGGTCTAGGCTAGTAGACATACCTACATAGAGCCAGAGAGTTCTGCTAAGTTTGAGGTCTAGGCTAGTAGACATACCTACATAGAGCCAGAGAGTTCTGCTAGGTTTGAGGTCTAGGCTAGTAGACATACCTACATAGAGCCAGAGAGTTCTGCTAGGTTTGAGGCCAGACAGTTCTGCTAGGTTTTTTGGTCTAGGCTAGTAGACATACTACATAGAGCCAGACAGTTCTGCTAGGTTTGAGGTCTAGGCTAGTAGACATACTACATAGAGCCAAAGAGTTCTGCTAGGTTTGAGGCCAGACAGTTCTGCTAGGTTTGAGGTCTAGGCTAGTAGACATACCTACATAGAGCCAGAGAGTTCTGTTAGGTTTGAGGTCTAGGCTAGTAGACATACTACATAGAGCCAGACAGTTCTGCTAGGTTTAAGGTCTAGGCTAGTAGACATACTACATAGAGCCAGAGAGTTCTGCAAGGTTTGAGATCTAGGCTAGTAGACATACTACATAGAGCCAGAGAGTTCTGCTAGGTTTAAGGTCTAGGCTAGTAGACATACTACATAGAGCCAGAGAGTTCTGCAAGGTTTGAGGTCTAGGCTAGTAGACATACTACATAGAGCCAGAGAGTTCTGCTAGGTTTGAGGCCAGACAAATCTGCTAGGTTTGAGGTCAGAGAGTTCTGCTAGGTTTGAGGCCAGACAGTTCAGCTAGGTTTGAGGTCAGAGAGTTTTGCTAGGTTTGAGGTCAGAGAGTTCTGCTAGTTTTGAGGTCAGAGAGTTCTGCAAGGTTTGAGGTCAGACAGTTCTGCTAGGTTTGAGGTCTAGGCCAGTAGACATACAGTCTGACAGTTCTCTGCTAGGTTTGAGGTCAGAGAGTTCTGCTTGGTTTTATGTCAGACAGTTCTGCTAGGTTTGAGGTCTAGGCCAGTAGACATACAGTCAGACAGTTCTCTGCTAGGTTTGAGGTCAGAGAGTTCTGCTAGGTTTGAGGTCTAGGCTAGTAGACATACTACATAGAGCCAGAGAGTTCTGCTAGGTTTGAGGCCAGACAGTTCTGCTAGGTTTGAGGTCAGAGAGTTCTGCTAGGTTTGAGGTCAGAGAGTTCTGCAAGGTTTGAGGTCAGACAGTTCTGCTAGGTTTGAGGTCTAGGCCAGTAGACATACAGTCAGACAGTTCTCTGCTAGGTTTGAGGTCAGACAGTTCTGTTTGGTTTGATGTCAGACAGTTCTGCTAGGTTTGAGGTCTAGGCCAGTAGACATACAGTCAGACAGTTCTCTGCTAGGTTTGAGGTCAGACAGTTCTGTTTGGTTTGATGTCAGACAGTTCTGCTAGGTTTGAGGTCTAGGCCAGTAGACATACAGTCAGACAGTTCTCTGCTAGGTTTGAGGTCAGAGAGTTCTGCTAGGTTTGAGGTCTAGGCTAGTAGACATACTACATAGAGCCAGAGAGTTCTGCTAGGTTTGAGGTCTAGGCTAGTAGACATACTACATAGAGCCAGAGAGTTCTGCTAGGTTTGAGGCCAGACAGTTCTGCTAGGTTTGAGGTCAGAGAGTTCTGCTAGGTTTGAGGTCAGAGAGTTCTGCTAGTTTTGAGGTCAGAGAGTTCTGCAAGGTTTGAGGTCAGACAGTTCTGCTAGGTTTGAGGTCTAGGCCAGTAGACATACAGTCAGACAGTTCTCTGCTAGGTTTGAGGTCAGACAGTTCTGCTTGGTGTGATGTCAGACAGTTCTGCTAGGTTTGAGGTCTAGGCCAGTAGACATACAGTCAGACAGTTCTCTGCTAGGTTTGAGGTCAGAGAGTTCTGCTAGGTTTGAGGTCAGACAGTTCTGCTAGGTTTGAGGTCAGAGAGTTCTGCTAGGTTGGAGGTCAGAGAGTTCTGCTAGGTTTGAGGTCAGACAATTCTGCTAGGTTTGAGGTCAGACAGTTCTCTGCTAGTAGACATACAGACATACAGACAGACAGACAGACATACAGCCAGACAGTTCCCTGCTAGGTTTGAAATTTGATCCATGTTTCGCAATTATTTTTTTCCCTATAAAAAGAAAATTCTTTTAGTCATGTGCGAGGTCCCCACCAATTGGAGGCCGTAAGCCGGCCCTGATGTGGAAAAGCCGTAACCCCCCCCCCTCCCCCAATTTCCCCATCTTCTTATAACATTCGTCGTGTTATGGACCCACTTTCCGTGTAACCTTAAACTGAGGGAGAATTTCAAAGGCGTAGCTTGAAGATATCTGCAGGTGGAACTAATATATATATATTTATTCTGTGTCTTATACTTCTATTCCTTCCCTTGCCTTCTTAACTTTAATCTCGGCTACATTGGGGGCGCGGTGGTTGAGTGCTTAACGGCTTCCGAACTTGGGGTCCTGGGTTCGAATCTCGGTTAAGACTGGGATTTTGAATTTTCGGAATTTTTTGGGTGGTCTCCCCTGAGTCCACCCAACTCTAATGGGTACCTGACTTTAGTTGGGGAAAGTAAAAGCGGTTGGTCATTGTGCTGGCCACATAACACCCTGCCTGTTAACCGTTGGCTAAAGAAACAGATGACCTTAACATCATCTTCCCCATCGCTTCTTTCAACAGCAACACAAGAGCCTCTCATTTATGTATAGATCAAATGTCAGTATTACTTATAGACATCCGCCATTTCAGTTAGTATTGATTCTATTAAGGAGGACATAATTCCTCTAGCTATCAAAGCCGTTCAGCTGAACGGTGACCACACATATGTGTGGGTCCATAACTTGCTGTCTAGTTGGTCTGTGGACAGTAAATCTTACATAGGACTCGCAGGGAATTATCTTCAGCTACCAGATCTAAATCTATATCGAACCTTTTTTGTTCTAAGTTTGTCATGCGCATCAAGTCGTTTCGTTTCTTACAGATTTGTTTCGTGGCTTGTGCTATGGTCCTAATCTCGTGGTAGTGAAAAATATTAAACTAACAAATATATAAAAACAAAATACTCTCTCCCTTGGACGGTGGAGGTCTGTTGGAAAAGGAAATTAGTCAGCCAGTATCTAGTGACAGACGAACTTAGTGGCCAGGGAGGTAGCCCAATGTTTCTCTTTCAGAAAAAATAAAAAATAAAACGACTTTGAGGTAGCCGCAAGGGGGGGGGGGGTATGTCAGACTATGAGTTATGAAAAGAGAGGCTGACCTTTACCCCATGAACCCCATCGCTCCGTTACCAAATATGTCGGAAAAAGAAATCGCATTCTAATACACAGATGTCTGGAAAAACAAATGTTAGGGCGCTACACGTATCTTAGGACTACATTCGTAGTGTGGTTTCATTTAGATTCCTCAAGCATCGACAAGTTTGTACGGACATTTAATCGTATTCTGGTTTTATTTAGATTCCTCAAGCATCGACAAGTTTGTACGGACATTTAATCGTATTCTGGCTTTAGATTCCTCAAGCATCGACAAGTTTGTACGGGCATTTAATCGTATTCTGGCTTTAGATTCCTCAAGCATCGACAAGTTTGTACGGGCATTTAATCGTATTCTGGTTTTATTTAGATTCCTCAAGCATCGACAAGTTTGTACGGACATTTAATCGTATTCTGGCTTTAGATTCCTCAAGCATCGACAAGTTTGTACGGGCATTTAATCGTATTCTGGCTTTAGATTCCTCAAGCATCGACAAGTTTGTACGGGCATTTAATCGTATTCTGGTTTTATTTAGATTCCTCAAGCATCGACAAGTTTGTACGGACATTTAATCGTATTCTGGCTTTAGATTCCTCAAGCATCGACAAGTTTGTACGGGCATTTAATCGTATTCTGGCTTTAGATTCCTCAAGCATCGACAAGTTTGTACGGGCATTTAATCGTATTCTGGTTTTATTTAGATTCCTCAAGCATCGACAAGTTTGTACGGGCATTTAATCGTATTCTGGTTTTATTTAGATTCCTCAAGCATCGACAAGTTTGTACGGACATTTAATCGTATTCTGGTTTTATTTAGATTCCTCAAGCATCGACAAGTTTGTACGGACATTTAATCGTATTCTGGCTTTAGATTCCTCAAGCATCGACAAGTTTGTACGGGCATTTAATCGTATTCTGGTTTTATTTAGATTCCTCAAGCATCGACAAGTTTGTACGGACATTTAATCGTATTCTGGCTTTAGATTCCTCAAGCATCGACAAGTTTGTACGGGCATTTAATCGTATTCTGGTTTTATTTAGATTCCTCAAGCATCGACAAGTTTGTACGGACATTTAATCGTATTCTGGTTTTATTTAGATTCCTCAAGCATCGACAAGTTTGTACGGGCATTTAATCGTATTCTGGTTTTATTTAGATTCCTCAAACATCGACAAGTTTGTACGGGCATTTAATCGTATTCTGGTTTTATTTAGATTCCTCAAACATCGACAAGTTTGTATCGACGTTTAATCGTATTCTTGTGAAAGTCGTATTTTTTTTGTTGTACTTTTCTTTTTAATTCTCATCCTCGCAGTAACTGTAAGACTTTCCCGCGGTATAAATGAGTTTCTTGTAATTTTCAAAAGACCAAATGTCAATGATGACATTGATTAGAAAATGTTTCAAAACTGTGGTATGTGTGTGTGTGGTGGGGGGGGGGATACGTGTGGTGGGAAAGTGGGCGGTTTAAGTGTGGTGTCTGTATGATGTTAGTATGATGTCAGTATGATGCCAGTACGATGTCAGTATGATGCCAGCACGTTGTCAGTATTATGCCAGCACGATGTCAATATGATGCCAGTACGGTGTCAGTAAGATGCAAGAACGATGTCAGTATGATGCCAGTACGATGTCAGTATTATGCCAGAACGGTGTCAGTATGATGCCAGTACGATGTAGGTAGGATGCCAGGACGATGACAGTATAATGTCAATGTCATTAAAACGTTAATATGATGTCGAGTGTAAATTCAGTTTGGTGTGAAAGTAATATCAGTGTGATAAATGTGTGATGTCAATGGGATGTTGTGTAAGAGAGGTCTGAGTGACTGTGGTGTGCGTGAGTCTACTGTTAGGGAAGTGTGATGTGAGTGAGGTGCTAGTGTGATTGGAATCATTGTAACGTGAGCGTTGTATGAAAGTTGTGTGAAAGTTGTGTGAAAGTTGTGTGGGTGACTGATATACGTGGCTGACGTTTCCTTGTAAAATTTAAAACATTCAATGATCCTCCAACTAATAGATAAAATAAATGCCTTTATTGGCTAAGTGTAGGCGAGGTCCCTAAAATAAGCGAATGTATGTGGGCGCCCATTTATCTGACGCTCTGGTATAATTAGACAGAAAATTGCACCGATTGTTGCGTTCAGGAAACCCCCTGCGATTACTGTGTTTAATAAGCCGTCAAAAGGCAAAGACATAATGCATTTTTCATTTCTTCCTTGTTGAAGAGAGGCCAAACAATAGCTGCATTATTTTCTTCATGTTTTGTTGACGTCATGTCTATGTAGACAAAGACACAAAAAGACAAAACTAAATACAAAATAAAAGAAGAGGAAATCTATTTCTGTTAAAAATAAATCAATTGAATGGTATTGGAATAGATCAAATACATGAGATGGGAGAAGAATAAAAAAAAAGATTTTTAAAGAAACGATTCTACCACAAAAACAGTTCAAAGCCAATTTCAGTCTAAATGAACAGACGACACTTGGGAATTCTTGGATGACTGTAGCGGAACTGAAGTACATGGAATGGCTCCAAAGTCTGCACGTGTTTGTACAGTTCATAGTTTCTGGAGTGTTTTCAAATGGTCTTTAATGCTGTGTTTATATGACGTACCAGCAAATAAATTGAGTCAGTTTCAAACTTAGTTTCCGATAGAGATTTTTTTCTTCTTTTTTTATATATATATATATATAATCATTGAAGAAGAATGTTTCTCAAGTGGCGTTTTTTAATATTCATCCTCTGGCACTACAGAGGTGGTTTAATTTAAATTAGTCCCCTTTATAAGTCGTTGTATGAGTTTTACTGACAAATAGGACGAGACTATGGAAACAATAGATAACTATACCATCTTCATAAGCTCTCCACTAGCAGAGTGGTTACCATGTTGGCCTTACAAGGCTTAAGCACTTGAGGCACTTTATTAGGGGGGACAACTATTTACGATATTTTTAGCACATGTATGCAAACGGTCGTAGATTTTCGTCAAAATTTGTTTTTATTTGTAATAATTTGTATTGTTAAGTTACGTAAGTTCTGTTAAATTAAGTACTATATTAACACAAAAAAGTTTATTATTTTTTTAAAGAGAAAAAAATCTATTTAGTATGCATATAAGTGAGACACAATTTAAAACAACAATTAATAAGTAGTTTTTCATATTATCGCGAGGCCATCAACGGTACAGCCGAAATTATACAACTAACCAAAGGAAAAAAAGAAATTTTACGGAAATGTTTTATTCTTAAGGAATAAGACATTGGCTCTTTACAAAACAATTAAATCAATTAGATATTCATTATAAGACATCAGTTAGGCCAAGTTCGCTTCTAACTTCACATTCACTTTCACCAATACTTTGGTCTGCTGGACCGTTGGAGCATCACACGAGATCTGTTAACCTTTTTTTCTCCATTATTTTCTGTCATTTGTTTTTTAAAGAATTTCATTCTGATAATATTGAAACCTGCCTTTTTTCCTGCTTTTTTCCACTTCGGGGGGTCGACTTTGAGTTTATGTTTCCACACAAACTGTCTTTGTAAGCTTGTTCTTTTCATTCTTATAAATGCTTTTTTATTGTTAGTCTACAAATGTAATTACATGACTGATCCAAATTAACTGATATAACTACGCTTAATATATGTTTTGTTTTTAAAAAGTATTTTTAAAAAATATTTTCTTGTTTCAAAATCCAAATCTGTATATTCTCAAGACTCTATTTATTCTCAAGACTCAATGTATTATGTGTATTCTCAAGAATCTGAGTATTGTGTGTATTCTCAAGACTATGTACTCTATGTATTCTCAAGACTCTATTTATTCTGTGTATTCTCAAGACTCTATTTATTCTGTGTATTCTCAAGGCTCTATGTATTCTATGTATTCTCAAGACTCTATGTATTCTGTGTATTCTCAAGACTCTATGTATTCTGTGTATTCTCAAGGCTCTATGTATTCTGTGTATTCTCAAGGCTCTATGTATTCTGTGTATTCTCAAGGCTCTCTGTATTCTGTGTATTCTCAAGACTCTATGTATTCTGTGTATTCTCAAGGCTCTATGTATTCTGTGTATTCTCAAGACTCTATGTATTCTATGTATTCTCAAGACTGTTTGAACATATGGAAAGATAACCTCAAAAGAAAAAAAAAGATGTAAACTTTGATCTAACAATGTAAAATATTAAGCAAAGGAGAAGCCAATTAGATATTGACATTCTACTTTTACTTCTTAATGATCGGCTGGAAAATCTTCTCATCTCGTCAATTATTCCAGCAGAAGTGACTCGAAAGCCGCTTGACCGATGAAAGTTGTTTGAACGAAAACACACATTGTGGAGAATGGGTTTTATTTCATAGATGGATGGCTTTCAGTTGTAATTTTCTAAACAAATATTTTCACGTATCTATTTAGGGAGTCAAAGTCTGAACAAAAGAACGTGAGTTGGTCTGCCTGGTGGAAATGTTTCCGGAACAATAAATTCTATTCGTGTAATAATAATAATAATAAGGCGTCTTAGAGTACAAAGATTAATAAGGAATGCAGTGTTTCCCTTGGCAACGTGGCCACAGCTGTGACCTACATATTTTGCCACATCCTGTGCAGGGATAGCCATTGTCCGCCGGTGGTCCATTCAGATTTTCTTTTCGCCGTCTACGACTGTCATCGGGAACAGAATTTCTTTTGGTCTTTTGTATCCCGCGGTCTTCGTGAGTGACCTCAAGCCGCCTGCAACCAGGTGCTCTCTCCTAAGCAAGTTAAAGCAAGATGGCGCCTCAGCTGGGGCACCCCTGTTACGTCGACCACATTTCAGCTCACCCAAAAAAGAATGGTTTTGGCATACGTTCTTCCCCCATACGGGATACATGCCCTGCCCAGCGTAACTGTCGGACCATAAGAAGTACCTCTATACTGTTCGCAAGAACATTGCTGTTTGTAGGGCGGTCTTGCCATCTTATGTTCATGATAGAGCGCAAGCATCTATGGTGAAAACCTCCCTAAGTATTAGTCTATTATCTATCCACACGAAGACATTCTAAACCATTTTTTACAAGTCATGATCTCTATTCAGTAAAAAAAATTCATACAAATCATAGAGTCTTAACACTCACAACTTGCTTGCAAACGTATTTATATAAAAAAAAATACAAACAATAAAAAATAGTTTTCAAATGTAACAAGCTTTCGTAAGCTGTAACAGATACTTACAGGCTGTTACAAACATGGACCGTTACAAGATGTTATCAAATTCAAAATTATAACACCACATTAATAGCCACAAATGAATACTTAATTAGTAGTTTATAGAAGTTCACAGTTACAAGCATTGATCAGTAAGAAACTGAACGTTACAAACAGTTACAAACAGAATTTTACAAACCGTTACAAAAAGTTACAATTCGCTAGGAATAGAACCAAATCATTGTTTGAACAGTGCTGGAGTCGGTTTGTTCAGCTAAAATAATATCATGTCGTAATATTGAAACAGAGAAATGTGTTCGTCCTGAAGTCCTCAGATCTACGAGTTGACTCCATATCAGGCTCACCAAGACAAAGTGATTAAATGTCTCTAACCGGACTCTCTATCGAGCAGTGCTTCTCTCCTCAGCAGACGGTTCTCACATTTTCCAATCCTTCGTCTTAAATATCATAAACATCAAGCAAAATATCGAAATCTGTGTCCATAAACACAAGTCTCCATTTTAGCACTTCTTAAGTAATTTAGATCTATAAATATTCCTAATCCCAAGACGCGTCTGAGTTTGAATTATATATTTTTAGAATCGTTGATGGTCTCAGTTGTTAATTCTAGCTGTGATGATCAATAGAGAACCCTACAAGGGAGGCTGATCCATGCTGAAGAAAGCACTAGAAAGATACAACTAGGTCTGTTAGAGCCATCAGACACTCCACTAGCACCACACGTACAAATATGACCTGACGCCGAATTGATCACATCGAGTTGACACACGTCATCCAACAACCTCCCCCCCCCCCTTTTCCTCTTTTTTTTATCTCTCACATCCTCCCCCCCCCCTTGTGTGATGTAGATATGTGTAAGAAACATGAAGACATTGATCCCGTCCCAGCCCGCAAGGCGCTTGAGGCTTTTCACACTATCGGCTGAGCCAACGGGCTGCCAAAAGTATTAATTTGAGAGATAAATGCTGTGGAAATCAATAGATGGCACACAACTCGTATCAATTGTTATCCCTACTATAAATACATTCCGACTGCATTACGTTTATAGACAAGAATGTTTCTGAAATTAAACATCGGCACCCCCTCCCTCTCCTCTTCAAAGAAGCCGAAACGTTCGATACACCAGCTTTTTGCAAACATAGAGATTGACGCCAAGACGCCATGCCATCAAAACGTATTCATTAGAATGTTAAGAGATTTAGACAATTTTTCCTAACCAAAGCTAACTCTGTGGGGAGGGGGAACATGGTGCGCTCAAACTTTCTGGGGGGCTTTTCTGTGATTGGATGTTGTTCTCTAAGTAATGCGATCCCGAAGTGCAGACCATTAGGCGCAAGCCTCATCTCTTTAGCCCCTGGAATGGCCCTGAATACAAAAGCGTGAAGAGATTATTGTTACGCATGAATCGATTTGTAAAAAGTAAAGCAGGAAGCTTGATTCAATATAACTTTTAGTTCTCCGAGACAATCTATATTGGTTTGTAGCTTACAGGTTATCTTAGACCTAGTGCTAACTGACTTAACTGACTGACTTAACTGACTGACTTAACTGACTGACTTAACTGACTGACTTAACTGACTGACTTAACTGACTGACTTTACTGACTGACTTTACTGACTTAACTGACTGACTTTACTGACTGACTTTACTGACTGATTCAACTGACAACTTACAATACTTATTTAACCGACTATGATTTTAAAAAAAGGAACTTTTGACAGAACTAAAAGTAAGATACGTTTATATAGATGTTTACTTGTAAATTATTTCTAGACTCCTGTGGATGTGGTCGTACACAGAACATCAGTCATATATTACTTTGCAAATAACTTCACATATTCAAATGTTGCAATAACGAAATGGAATGAATGCACAATGTCAATATTTTCAGACAAAACCGGACATGCAGAAAACAAAAGATGATCACCAAAATTAAGTATTACTTCACCAGCATTTAAATCTAAGCAGGGTCAACGTGTTCTGGCCACTATGAATAGAGCAGGAAACAGACATCCCTTGCTCCTATGTTCACCCTCCTGATGATGTCACGACATTGACCAGCAGACAACACGCTTAGGAGCTTGCTGACCTTATTTCATAACCTTACGCTCTGGAGTCGTGACTTAACAAACAAAGACTTGACAATGCCAAAATGCGTCTCGCGCCAAAAAACAAAAAGAACGATGGTATTGGCACCAAGCGGTTGCCTTCAGATAAACATTGCAGAATAGATGTGGAACCAGGGTACGTCCGAGCAAGCCAAGAATGTAGTTCAAGAGACTTACATTTCACGTTGGCGCGTTCCATTTCGGATCTTTATCAACACGGCCAATTAGTGGAAGTAGATTAGACAATTTCCCGATTGGCTGTTGGTTTGGTCAGGGGGGAGACTCAGGAGAAGATAAATCACGAAATGTATCACTAAGCCCAACTCTGGCTATAATGTCCCCTTGTCACAAATGGTGTATTTGTGACATAGTCAATTGGGTGTTTCTCTCTAAATGTCAGCGCGTTTACTTAGACTGTTATGTATTAAAAGTGCATGTTTGGAAAACAATGTACAAAGTCAATACTGCTTGGACAAATAGAACAGCAGCAGTGGAAGCACGGGCATTTCGAAAGTACAAAAGGGGAGTGCAAACCAGTGAACGAGCTTAAGTGTGGAGGCATTATTAACCTTCAGCTGGGAGAGGGGAACTGCATCCTTCCCTGAGGCGTCTCCTCAGTATTCACCTACTTATACAGGTTTAAGGAAAATTAAACGAAAGATTTAACATGTTCAACTTTGTCCAAAATATAATGCTCACATGTTTATCTTAACTTAACATATTGCATGCATGTGTGTACTAGAACTCAACATATTGCATATATGTTTGTACTAGAACTTAACATATTGCATGCATGTGTGTACTAGAACTCAACATATTGCATATATGTTTGTACTAGAACTTAACATATTGCATGCATGTGTGTACTGGAACTCAACATATTGCATGCATGTGTGTACTGGAACTCAACATATTGCATACATGTGTGTACTGGAACTCAACATATTGCATGCATGTGTGTACTAGAACTCAACATATTGCATATATGTTTGTACTAGAACTTAACATATTGCATGCATGTGTGTACTAGAACTCAACATATTGCATATATGTTTGTACTAGAACTTAACATATTGCATGCATGTGTGTACTGGAACTCAACATATTGCATGCATGTGTGTACTGGAACTCAACATATTGCATGCATGTGTGTACTGGAACTCAACATATTGCATGCATGTATGTATTTTAACTTACATACTGCTCACATCTGGGTATTTTAACTCATAATTAATTAACTCATATAACCCTAATCTATGTCTATTACCCCAAGTTTTACGACATTGCATAGATTGCATTTTATTTTGAGAATTTCGTCACCTAAAATGGTAACATCTCTAGAACAGCTCATACAAACTTCTTGTTTTTATTCAAGTATTGTCAAATACTTTCCGATTTTATACAACCTTCATGAGGAAACAAAATAACAATCAGACAAAGCCTGTTATACAATACTAATCAATCGTAGGTAAAACACTATTGCCACTATCAATTTTGTAACCAGTCAAGTCTTGTCTATGACTGAAGCCGACTGAAGGTAATCAGTGCCTGCAGCATTTGTTTCTCCTCTATTCAACTGCCTCTTCTGGTAATTTCAGAGCAACTTCCTTTTTTTCTAGCAGGAATGTGTAAAGAAATGAAGTACTTGATTAAAGAGTCAGTTCTAAGTAGACATACGTCTGTAGTGGGACATTGATCCTGTATGGCAACAGTATTTTATATTTTAATTTAGTCCTTTTACACGTCAGTCCACTGGCGTTTATACACTCCATGGTAGGAAAGTGATATGCACATTTTTTTTCAGTTGTACCTCCAATGTTTATATTATTTTGGGTTTTTATTTTTTAGTACTAAGTTTCCACGTAATCTGAAAATGATTTTGGGAGAAATAACGTGTTCAATTATTCAGAAGGACGAAACCTTACATATTTAGCTTTATCTGTGAGAAATAACGTGTACAAACCTTTTTACCAGACGGACAGACAGACTTGAATAGGTGTGGCAGAAATAACATGTTCAATTATCTAAGAGGACGAAACATTACATATTTAGCTGTACATGTGAGTACTGAGGATTAATTTCCCTTGTATGTATCAAATACAATACATAATATTTACCAGTAAATAACTGAATAATTGGTAAATTTTTTATAATAATTTTTTTCTTGATTATGCCAACAAATAAATTGTACAAAGTTTAAACATGATTCGAGAATCGGTGTGGGAGAAATAACGTGTACAAACTTTTACCAGACAGACAGAGAGACAGAGTGACTTGATATAAGATCGGTATAAGAAAACAAGAAAGGAAAATAAAGATACAGAGAAGTACTAAATAGGGAGGCATACAAATGTCTCCGTCAACTGCTCATGAATTATTCATGGACAGTTTAGAGCATGGCTCACACACACACACAAAAAGCTCATTTCAAAAAAGCCACCAGTGAACCCAACTTTGAAAGCATGTTTAGGCATGCGGCGTTTCAGTTTGACTTTGTAAGATCAATATATGTGTATCAATGTATTGATTGAGAGTTAACTTTTGATGTTTGTGTAATGTCTTTGATTTAGGTCGGCCAGAAACTGGTGACGTAACACTTGAACCAAAAATTTAAAGCGCAGCTCCATTTCAACGTTTGATCAGACGAGCAGGAGTCAGCGTAACCTTAAGGGCAGGGGCGGACTGGCTAAATGGGCATTCGAGCTAATGCCCGTTGGCCGGTACCCAAATGGACCGGTAGGACCACAGTAGTCATCTTCTTTTTCTTTAAATCACGGCTGTATTTTATAAGATAAGGGCCGCATGGATGTCACTACGGCACGCATTAAATTGTTCAAAGTTTTCTAGTATTCTCTGACAAAAGGCGCCCTCTGAGCGACGTGTTTATATTCACTGTATGCATGTGTACAGCTTTCAATACATTATCAAACTGAACAGAATGATTTGTAGGACAGGTAGACCTTGGAATGGAGTGCCCATAGTATAATATACAATTTTAGGGCCGGATGGAATAGAAATGCCTGGGCCGATTTTGACCCCCAGTCCGCCCCTACATACGTTTATTTAGTATATCAAATTAAAATAATGCAACCAATAAATACACTATAATCAGCAGTGATTATAATAAGTGAGAAAAAAGTCTGAGCAGTGAAATAAGATTATAAGATTATCTCTGATGGACTTTTTAATGAAAGGAAAAAAATGGCTGATGTTGGTGTACAGCTAAAGATGAAACATTTTATCGTTTAATTCAATGTTAGGTTAAGTTAACATTTCAAATGAAATAATTCAAAGAAAACAAATGTTCGGGGGGAATATGCTGGAGGATGACCCTCAGACTGTTGACAATCCACTGCTTTAAAGAGATCAAAGAATCCAAGAGTGTTGAAAAAAAAATCAAATACCGATGTCAAATATTTAAAATATGAAATTAAAACAAAAGAAAAAGAAAAAAAGCCTTTTTTTTTTTTTTTGTTTCATTTTTCACTCGAGTTCATCGATCTAAGCCAAACCCAGTCCAATGCTAGAGAGAGTTATGCCTCTTGAATTCTCGGTATTTTAGTGACTTCTGAAAGTTGAACAGACGGTAAGATGTTACACTTGTACATCCGGGTCTCTGGTCTGGTCTGGATTACCGTCCCTGATAGCCGATAGCAGACTTTTTCTTCCTCTCTCCGTAATCCCGAAGACTGGTTCAATCAATACTGAATCTGATTTCAATTGAGAAGAATGCACAAGTTTTTGACTGTTCCAATTGCGTTACACGTGAAGACAGCTGCGTTCTTTAAAACACTATCACTAAATCAAAACAAGATAAGAAAAGGAGTTTGTGTTGTTTTCTTATACAAACCCTGTGGGCTCGTTAACTGTTCAGCAATGCATGTGACAGTGAGAACAAGAAATTATTATTTTACGTATTTAAGTATAAACTGGAATTTTTAATATAGGGATCTTAGGGCGCCTCTGAGTCCACACAGCTGTTCTAGAGTGTTTGTATGTTTCTATGGTGAAGAGGTTAGCGACTGGTTGTCAATGATGCAAGATACGTAGCATTGTCGTCAGCGGTCTTAGTTAGGGGAGACGACTCCAGAACGTGAGATTTGTAGGTTGTGTTATGTAGTGAGATAGATTTTGTTTAGAGTATCAATTTATGTTATTATTAAAGTCTACTACATTGATTTCATGTTATCTCATCTTGGTTTTGTCCATATTCTAATAAAGCTATATTTAGTATTTTTCACAAGGAAGTTATTGGAAGTTACTCCAAATTTTATTAATTAAGATATATTACCCCTATACCGGTTTAGTTTTGTACCAGCAGGTTAGTGTTACAATTCAACGACCGTAGCAACACCAGCTCTATCGGGTCTGAGATTAGTAGTGGAAAAGTAAAAGCGGTCGTTGTGCTGGCCCCATTCGTTAACCGTGGGCCACAGAAACAGATGACTTTTACATCATCTGCACCAAAGATCGCAAAGCGTAAAGCGGTGCTTTAATTTTTTTTTTGAGCATACATTATCTAAATCAGCGGTTCTCAACCTTTTAAGCTCGGCGACCCCTTTTTGCAATCCCCAACTCTGCCGCGACCCCCCCCCTTTTTTTTTTCCCTTTTTTTTTTTTTTTTTTTTTTGCAATTGATAAATTGATAAAACAATCCATGTTTTTGATAGTCTTAGGCGACACCTGGCAAATCATCAATTGACCCCCAAGGGGGTCGCGACCCACAGGTTGAGAAGCCCTGATCTAAATCATTTTCAATAATATATACACTGTTATGTCTTCTTTTTAAAATGGTGTAGAAAAAAACCTCAGTTTGCCTATATGACTTTTGTGAAATGACCTATTTTTATTACGCTATAGAAAAATCTGAATTGGGGACTTTCCTCAACGCTTCGTGATTATAAGATTGAAACGTTGCCTAAGTGACGGGTAGGACTTACAGACAGACTGCTCAAAACTTATATCTGCTTTTCACTTTTCGGAAGCTGTTAAAATAAAACAAAAACAAAAAGTAGACATTAATCTCTAAATAACGCTGACTCATCTGAATTGTGTCTAATTGTATCCTCAGAATAGCTCGGCAAACTCTTGGGTTAAAAGCTTCTCTAAATAACCAAATAACCAAGTCATTTACAAAACATTTTCTAATTAGCGTCATTTGGTTTTGTTGATATAAAATGGATCTAATTGAATACTTATTTATCTTGACGTTGCAAGGTCTTACACTGAACGCAATGTATATTCTCTTCTCTAAATCCTTGAGTCAATGACAAAGCTGGTTGACAGTGAACTAGAATAACTTTAATTACACCCTAAGAATGGTTCTCATAATTATTAATGTACTCGTAAACCGTTGTTTCCCAAACTGTGTTCTGTGGAATTGGTGTTCCACTAAATACCGGGATAATGAACTACTAGAACTACACGTGAAGTAATTGTTAAGTAAAGGCAGAAAAGAAAATTACAAAAAGAGTTCAGCTATATTATACAGTTGTACAAAATGTACCGTTAAAGAAAACGTTTCGGAAACACTGTTGTAATCCATAATTTTCTTTTACATATGTGGATTGTGGTGTTATATATATTAGTCCAATGGTGTAAAATAGTATCTGCAAAATCTTGAAATAATCTAGGTGAGAGATAAATGCATAATGCTGTTTTTAAAATCGTGTTCCTTCTTTATATTACATTCAACGTACATCGTGTGGGTACCATTGTATTGTGTGGCAGTACCATTGTATTGTGTGGCAGTACCATTGTATTGTGTGGCAGTACCATTGTATTGTGTGGCAGGTACGTGGTTGAACTAACACCACACAAAACATTGTTATGATGCTTGGAATTATATTCACTTTGGCTGACTATGAAGTATGTTTGTATTTAGGAGTATAAGAAGTCTACCTCTGGATACCCTCCACCCCTCTTCTAATCATGGACCTGGTCGGAAAACAAAATGTTCTGACCTTCAGAAAGGTTTTGACGTTCCTCTGCCTCTGATTGTAGTGACTGGATATGAGACTTTGTGATTGAAAGGCTGACTATTGGTCTTTAGACTCTACAGTAGAACTGTATTATTTAAAACAATAAGAGACATTATTTAAAACAATTAGAGACATTATTTAAAACAATAAGAGACATTCTTTAAAACAATAAGAGACATTCTTTAAAACAATAAGAGACATTCTTTAAAACAATAAGAGAAATTCTTTAAAACAATAAGAGACATTATTTAAAACAATAAGAGACATTCTTTAAAACAATAAGAGACATTATTTAAAACAATAAGAGACATTCTTTAAAACAATAAGAGACATTCTTTAAAACAATAAGAGACATTCTTTAAAACAATAAGAGACATTATTTAAAACAATAAGAGACATTATTTAAAACAATTAGAGACATTATTTAAAACAATAAGAGACATTCTTTAAAACAATAAGAGACATTCTTTAAAACAATAAGAGACATTCTTTAAAACAATAAGAGACATTATTTAAAACAATAAGAGACATTATTTAAAACAATTAGAGACATTATTTAAAACAATGAGAGACATTCTTTAAAACAATAAGAGACATTCTTTAAAACAATAAGAGACATTCTTTAAAACAATAAGAGAAATTCTTTAAAACAATAAGAGACATTATTTAAAACAATAAGAGACATTATTTAAAACAATAAGAGACATTATTTAAAACAATAAGAGACATTATTTAAAACAATTAGAGACATTATTTAAAACAATAAGAGACATTCTTTAAAACAATAAGAGACATTATTTAAAACAATAAGAGACATTATTTAAAACAATAAGAGACATTATTTAAAACAATAAGAGACATTATTTAAAACAATAAGAGACATTATTTAAAACATAGGACACCATTCGACATTTTGAGACACCGTGCGACATATTGAGGCACCATTTGACACATTGAGACACCGCGCGACACATTGAGAAACGTGCGACACATTGAGACAACGTGCGATACATTAAGGCACCATTTGACACATTGAGACAACGTTCGACACATTGAGACAACGTGCGACACATTGAGACAACGTGCGACACATTGAGACAATGTGCGACACATTGAGACAACGTGCGACACATTGAGACAACGTGCGACACATTGAGACAACGTGCGACACATTGAGACAACGTGCGACACATTGAGACAACGTTCGACACATTGAGACAACGTGCGACACATTGAGACAACGTGCGACACATTGAGACAACGTGCGATACATTAAGGCACCATTTGACACATTGAGACAACGTTCGACACATTGAGACAACGTGCAACACATTGAGACAACGTTCGACACATTGAGACAACGTTCGACACATTGAGACAACGTGCGACACATTAAGGCACCATTTGACACATTGAGACACCGTGCCACACATTGAGGCACCATTTGACACATTGAGACACCGTGCGACACATTGAGACACTATTTCACACACTGAGACACCAGGCGACACATAGATACGCAGTGCGACACATGAAAACACCATGCTACACAATGTATTTTATGAGAAGCTCCTATCTCTAGATTTACAATAATACTTTAACATTAATTTCATTGTTCTTTTGATTTGGTTGGTTGAAAGTTGTATCACGTGATAAGCTTCATCTCACGTGACGCAACTTCACATGACGCTTTATCTTTCATGTGACAAGTCCTCCAACCGTTACTAGGCGAACAGGATGTCTGAGAAAGTTACTTATCTTATATTTATAAACATTTTCCTTTTGGTCAGGATTCTTAGTGATTTTGAATATAATGTCAAAATAATTGTCCCTTTTCGTTTTTAAATACACATAGTTCTATAGTTCTATAGTTAACACTCGGTAATTATAATAATTATATTTCATCTCAAATTCAAAACAAAGATGAAAACATGGGCATCAGCCCTAACAAAAATTGCTTGTATCTGAAAGCGAACACTTGTCTGTAAGAATCCAATGAGGTGCCTAGGAAGGTGCATGCATTCGGTCCAATTTATAAGTTTACATTCGGTCCAATTTAGAACACCAACACTTCAGATTCGCCCGTCAAATAGAATCCAAACCAATCGTATTCGATTGACTTCAACGACCTTCGTATTCTCCTAAGACATCTCTCAGCGGTTTTCTGGCATTAACCCCGAAGGAAATCAATAATATGTAGATGAACTGACCTTTTTTTTAAAGAGTCAGATGACCTGTGGCTTTTAGTTTCTGGGAAGTTCCGATTGTTGACCTGAGTTTTGATTGGTCTGAGTCGTGTTACTGGGTGTCCGATGGTCAGACCATGAGAACTTTCATAAATAGGGCAAGGGGGAAATTCTAAGCCTTGACGGAACCAGTTTCTAGACCAGTTTCTGGACACTTGGTTGTTACAGTTGAATTCTAGTAGCCCAGTGCAAATGTGCCACCGCTCTCTTTAAAGATGTTCTATAATAACGTAATGTTCGTGTCGCTCTCTTTAGAGATGTTCTATAATAACGTAATGTCCGTCGCTCCCTTTAAAGATGTTCTATAATGACCTAATATCCGTGGCTCTCTTTAGAAATGTTCTATAATAACGTAATGTCCGTCGCCCTCTTTAAAGATGTTCTATAATAACGTTATGTCCGTCGCCCTCTTTAAAGATGTTCTATTATAACGTAACGTCCGTCGCTCTCTTTAGAGATGTTCTATAATAACGTAATGTCCGTCGCTCTCTTTAGAGATGTTCTATTATAACGTAATGTCCGTCGCTCCCTTTAAAGATGTTCTATAATGACCTAATATCCGTGGCTCTCTTTAGAAATGTTCTATAATAACGTAATGTCCGTCGCCCTCTTTAAAGATGTTCTATTATAACGTAATGTCCGTCGCCCTCTTTAAAGATGTTCTATAATAACGTAATGTCCCTCGATCTCTTTAGAGATGTTCTATAATAACGTAATGTCCGTCGCTCCCTTTAGAGATGTCCTATAATAACGTAACGTCCGTCGCCCTCTTTAAAGATGTTCTATAATAACGTAATGTCCGTCGATCTCTTTAGAGATGTCCTATAATAACGTAACGTCCGTCGCTCTCTTTGGAGATGTTCTATAATAACGTAATATCCGTCGCTCTCTTTAGAGATGTCCTACAATAACGTAATGTCTTTCAGTTCAAAGATAATGAATAAGAGCAGAATTTCAAGTGGCTAGGAAAGTTTACACATGCTGTTCATTACTTACAAGTTTTGCAAAGCTGTATTTATATATAATTTTGAAATGTTTGAAGTCAAGTTCCCCTTTCAGACCATGCTGTCTATAGGGCATATGATGTTAACGTCATCTGTTTCTTTAGCCAACGGTTGACCAGTAGGGTGTTATATGTGGCACAACGACCTACCGCCTTTACTTTCCCCAACTTAAGTTAGGTACCCATTAGAGTTGGTTGGTGCACCCTAACTATTCCGAAGTTCAAAAACTAAGTCTTCACCGAGATTCGAACCCCGGACCCCATGTTTGGATGCCAAGCGCTTAACCACTCGTCCACTAATAAGTTTAATATATGATATAAAAATAAAACGAAATTTGAAAGGGCTTCATTTGAAAGAAGTGTCATTCATGTCTTTCTGACCAGTTCAATGAGTCTAATGTATTAAGAATTTATAATTCATCTCATACTTTACACCATTCTTACTGGGCATCGACCGAAATAGAGTTGGTATTTAAACAGTCTACATTAAATAATGGAAAGAAAATAGGTGATTTCGTCAACGTTCCCAATAGATACAGCAGATTAGCTCGTTTTCTGTGACTATATATATCACAAACCTCTGTAGTCAACACTAGCTTAAAGTACCTACAAGAAAGAAACTCAAAGTAGGCCACTGACCACTGACGCACTCACCTTTAAGGGCTTCCTATATTGTGAAGTCTACTCATTAAGAGAAGTAGATGGTAGGTTTGGATATTCAGTGTATGTATGTTGAGTTGCTTGGGGTATGTGTGCTCGCGTGTTGGGGGGAGACGGTCTATTGAAATATTCAATTTGTTTTAAGACAGTAAGACAGGGGAGAGAAATCTCATGACACAAATCTTGACATTTGAAAAGTGTAACATTAAATTGAACTGAGATGTCTGTGAAGAACTCTAATAGAAATGGGATAGTGAAAAGTGTACAAGCAATATAAGAGACATCGAACATCACAGTCATCCTAGGTTTTAGATTCTGTCATCGAAAATGATTTGTATTTGTTCAGTTGTAGCATTGAACTTATAATGACGTTATGAGAGGCAGGACAGGCCGGACTGTGCAGTGGACAGGCCGCGATGTGTTAGACTTAAACTACGACGACACGCGCAGTGTGTGAGTGCCAAGAATATATGTATGTATATCACCCCAAATGAGTTCCTCTCCCGAAAAACTTCTGACTACGGCGACGTTGCTATCTATCCTGTTATCTGTTATGTGTTTGACAATCAACATTGACTACAATATCTAGTGATTATGACAGCATAAAATTCTTTGATACTTTGTGCTGCTATAATAGCTAATTGATATTTCCCTATGTTTGACAGAAGCTATTTTCAGAATAAAGATGTTTAAAAAATATTAATTTTTTAAAATTAAATAAGGTTTGCTTACTCATAATTTTCTAAAAAAAAAAAAGAAGATTAACAGAATATTGGATAAAGTTTTCCCCAGGCAGATCTAAAAGGTTCTTTATGTAAAAGAAAAATTCCCAGTTTTATTTCAATTGCCTTAATTGTCCGTGATTCGCGTCCTTGCAGTCTCTCGCCCACATTTCATTATATTTGTTTCTCACCCCCTTCTCTTGTCTCTAGGGCTGGTCTTATATGTTACATGTCTTGTGTACTCTAGGGCTGGTCTTATATGTTACATGTCTTGTGTACTCTAGGGCTGGTCTTATATGTTACATGTCTTGTGTACTCTAGGGCTGGTCTTATATGTTACATGCCTTGTGTACTCTAGGGCTGGTCTTATATGTTACATGCCTTGTGTACTCTAGGGCTGGTCTTATATGTTACATGCCTTGTGTACTCTAGTGCTGGTCTTATATGTTACATGCCTTGTGCACTCTAGGGCTGGTCTTATATGTTACATGTCTTGTGTACTCTAGGGCTGGTCTTATATGTTACATGCCTTGTGTTCTCTAGGGCTGGTCTTATATGTTACATGCCTTGTGTACTCTAGGGCTGGTCTTATATGTTACATGTCTTGTGTACTCTAGGGCTGGTATTATATGTTACATGTCTTGTGTACTCTAGGGCTGGTCTTATATGTTACATGTCTTGTTTACTCTAGGGCTGGTATCATATGTTACATGTCTTGTGTACTCTAGGGCTGGTATCATATGTTACATGTCTTGTGTACTCTAGGGCTGGTCTTATATGTTACATGTCTTGTGTACTCTAGGGCTGGTATCATATGTTACATGTCTTGTGTACTCTAGGGCTGGTCTTATATGTTACATGTCTTGTGTACTCTAGGGCTGGTATTATATGTTACATGTCTTGTGTACTCTAGGGCTGGTATTATATGTTACATGTCTTGTGTATTCTAGGGCTGGTATTATATGTTACATGCCTTGTGTATTCTAGGGCTGGTATCATATGTTACATGTCTTGTGTACTCTAGGGCTGGTCTTATATGTTACATGTCTTGTGTACTCTAGGGCTGGTATTATATGTTACATGTCTTGTGTACTCTAGGGCTGGTATTATATGTTACATGCCTTGTGTATTCTAGGGCTGGTATTATATGTTACATGCCTTGTGTATTCTAGGGCTGGTATTATATGTTACATTTCTTGTGTACTCTAGGGCTGGTATTATATCTTACATGTCTTGTTTACTCTAGGGCTGGTATTATATGTTACATGCCTTGTGTATTCTAGGGCTGGTATTATATGTTACATTTCTTGTGTACTCTAGGGCTGGTATTATATCTTACATGTCTTGTTTACTCTAGGGCTGGTATTATATGTTAAAAGTCTTGTGTACTCTAGGGCTGGTATTATATGTTACATGTCTTGTGTATTCTTCATTATCCAAAGCACTAATGCTTCAACCTCCACTCATAGTATATTTAAAAAAAAAACACAAATTGTAAGACAAATTTCGTCATGGATAATATTATAATTATATCAGATTAACACGTAAATAACCAAATAACTAATACATACTGTTTTATGTACACTTTTTTTTGTGTGGTATTACATGAATGTTACTCGTTTTCCCGAAAAAAAAAGTTACTGCTAGTCGCTCAGTGTGAAAGCACCCTAAATAATACCCCTCTCGGCAGTGAGGTTACAGTAAGACTAATCACATCAATGGGGTCTGCGGGTGGCAAAAATGAATAGCATTGACCTCGCTAGATCAAAGGTTGCCCTCCTAACACTTCCACCCCACAATACACTTACGTACTATTTGAAAAGCCTCTCTGCATCCACGATGTTGCGGGTCATAGGCTTGGGTCACCAATGGCTCTGGTGACAACTAACCGTTTGATGAATGGCTTCAGAGATTACCTTGTACGTCAGTTCCGTTTATCGTCTGCTGAGACAGTGTGGAGCTGGGAATAATGACGTTATGAGAGGCAGGACAGGCCGGACTGTGCAGTGGACAGGCCGCGATGTGTTAGACTTAAACTACGACGACACGCGCAGTCACGTCTGGCCCGGGATGTTACAGATTAGGCAGCTCCGGATGACGTCATTGAAACATGATTAAATAAAAAAAAAAAAACAATTAGCCGACAAACAAAGTCGAGAGTTTAATTAAATGCACGTGAACTCAAGAGAATGGAGGGAGAGGTCAAAGAGGGAGGTTTTCTGAAAACAACAAGTTGGCATCGATTAAATATACTCACTTGCATACTTCTGAGGGTTTTTTTCTTTCGACAACTTGGGGTAAGCGTGATTTAAGGCAATTACGATTGATTAGCAAGACCCTAACTCCCCAGTGGCCATTGTCAAGTATTTTGAAATAGTATTAACCATTAAACATTCAAAGACAATCTTTCTCACTTTCTCTTAATAACTCTTTCTCTCTCTCTTTCTCTCTCTCTCTCTCTCTTTTTCAGAATCCCACACAAACAGCTTTGTTTTTTATCTTTTGCACGTCTTTCTCTCTCTCTCTCTCTCTCTCTCTCTCTCTCCCTTTTTCTTTTTCTCATTCAGATACACAAACATGCTTTGTTTTTCGGTCTTGCAATTCACCCCCCCCCTTTTTTTTTCTCTCTCTCATTCTCTCTTCTGTTGGTCATCGATGAAGGTTGAACACATAGGTTGACACATAAATGTTCGTACATCCGAGTGAGTATTCATTCCATCAGTTGGGATTAAAACATCTGTGTTGATTCGTGAATGGTTATTTATTTGTGTTGGTTGACTATACTAAAAATCTGGATACAAAATCAATTAACAGCAGCCCATAACTCTGCAGGAATAAATAGTTTGATTTAGATTTAGTTCCTAGCCTATACCTCTGTGTACACTAGCCTGTACCTCTGTGTACACTAGCCTATACCTATGTGTACACAAGCCTATACCTCTGTGTACACTAGCCTATACGTCTGTGTACACAAGCCTATACATCTGTGTACACTAGCCTATACCTCTGTGTACACTAGTCTATACGTCTGTGTACACTAGCCTATACCTCTGTGTACACTAGCCTATACGTCTGTGTACACTAGCCTATACGTCTGTGTACACTAGCCTATACCTCTGTGTACACTAGCCTATACCTCTGTGTACACTAGCCTATACCTCTGCGTACACTAGCCTATACCTCTGCGTACACTAGCCTATACCTCTGTGTATACTAGCCTATACCTCTGTGTACACTAGCCTACACCTCTGTGCACACTAGCCTATACCTCTGTGTACACTAGCCTATACCTCTGTGTACATTAGCCTATACCTCTGTGTACAAATATGTTCCTGACAAATAGTGTCTTTCTTTTTATTTTAGGACAATGAAGTGTGGGTCACTCTTAATGCTGCTGTGATCACCATGACAACCACTGGACGCTTCCTCGTTATCTTCTTCGTGGCGCTCCTTCAGGTGAGACATCGCTAAAAATAACTTGTCTGTACTATGTTTGTATTGTGGGTGAGGGGATGAGTTTTGTATTTAGATCTCTGTGTTTGTATTGTGGGTGAGGGGATGAGTTTTGTATTTAGATCTCTGTGTTTGTATTGTGGGTGAGGGGATGAGTTTGTATTTAGATCTCTGTGTTTGTATTGTGGGTGAGGGGATGAGTTTGTATTTAGATCTCTGTGTTTGTATGTGTGTGAATGTGAGTTTGTATTAGATCTCTGTGTTTGTATGTGTGTGAATGTGAGTTTGTATTTAGATCTATGTGTTTGTATGTGTGTGAATGTGAGTTTGTATTTAGATCTCTGTGTTTGTATGTGTGTGAATGTGAGTTTGTATTTAGATCTCTGTGTTTGTATGTGTGTATTTTTTATGTGTGTCTTGTCCTCACTATGCAAGTGATATCACTGTATTATTCCGCAATGTTTAGAGTTTAACCATTGATAAATGTTTGGGGGTAAGGAAATTATTATTGTTGCTTTGATAAACTTTGATTGAGTCTCGCATGAATTTTTTCGATGTATTTACATGTTTTGCTTCACCGGCGTTATATGCTGTTGTATCTATCTGCTGTCATTGTGTTTCAAGCTATTTTTACAAAGCTTATAATAACTCACTCTGTCTGTTGGTCTGTCTGTACGTCTGTGTATCTGTCTGTCTGGCTAAAGGTTTGTACACTATATTTCTCCAACACCCAATTTAGGATCAAGATGACTTTTCGCGCAATTATTTCTTTTATCTGACAACAACAAAAATTAACCAATTAGCTAATTAACTATTGGTAATAAGTTATTTTGTTTGATATCAAACAAGGGAAAGAAATAGTAATTTACTGAAGTGGTGGTATAAACTGAATTAGTCCCCTTTATATTAGGCTGCCGATTGAGGCTTAGTGAACACAAACATGAAATAGAAACAATAGATAATTATACAATCTTCCATGTTCATAGACTCTTCGCTAGCAGAGTGGTTACTGCGTTGGCTTGAGAAGCCTGAGAAGGCTTTAGCCCACAACTTGTAATTCAGGTCGTTCCCCTTTTTAAAAAAAAAATACATTGAAAAAAGCGATAACTCTGATTCATATGGGAAAATCTCCGGTGGATTGGTACCGAAATGTGCAAACGGACCGCCGATTGGTTTAGCTCATCAGCTTGTATACTTTCTCAGCTACAATACGGTACAAGGTAAAGTCACGCAATGCATACGTTCAGGTATCATAGTATTATTTAACTTCATATACCGTCATGGTTTTAAGGACAAGTAAATTTACAACTACGAGGTGATAAAGTGCTTGGCTTCCGAACCAGGGATCCCGGGTTCGAATCCTGATGATGACTGAGATTTTTAATTTTGGGATCTTTAGGGCGCCTCTGAGTTACCCCAGCTCTAACAACACGTGGTGTGCCCCAGAAACATGTGACATTTACATGATCTGCCCCACAGATCACAAGGTCTGAAAGGGAGAGTTGTCTTTCCTTATGTTTAGAATTTGATAACCATCAGATAGAGCACATTTTTTTTAGTTATCAGTAATGAATCTATATCATTACGTTGTAAATCTAATCTGTTCACCAAACTACTCCGCTATCCCTGGACGTCTCTGGAGACAGACCAACGCTACATTATTTAACAAGTCATCTCTGTTTGGTTACATTCAGGCTAATTCTTTTTACTTGTAAAGGCGACTCGAGTGGCCCAGCGAATGATATGTACATAAACTTGTTTGTAGCGACTGCACCCTAAGGGGTTAGGTTAAAAACCTTGTTCAGAGATACAGTCTGTAACTTAGTCTCTCATACCGAACATCTTGCTCCCTGTATCTCTAGCACGACACGTTTCTTCAATGTGCAGAGAGTTGATCTGTCTGACATGCAAATCTTAAGTAAAGTCTGAAGTAATGTCTGAAGTAATGTCTGAAGTAAATTCTGAGGTATTGGATTATTTCGGGATTTTCACCATAAATTTTCACCATAAATTTTAAAACATTAATCTACACCTTTGTCATAAGAAAGTGTTAATGTGTATGCATATATCTGATTGAGAACTCGTTAAGATCTAGTGGATCCAGAATCTATATATTCATTAGCTTTACGTAAAAGATAAGCAAATCTTGGATAAACTATCAATACACTTTAAACAGTTTTAATTGAATCAACAACTCAGTTATATCGCTACACTACGGCTGACTTCGCCATATATTTTTTAGTTCAATTTAAAGCCAAATTTAAATTTATTTCTTTTATTCTTTGAAAACTTATAACGGTCAAACTAGAGTTTTCGCCGAGTGGCCAACGAGCTAGTAATTCTTTTCTCAGATAGGCCTATATATACATATATATATGTGTGTGTATGTGTGTGTGTGTATAGATAAACATTTGCATTTCTAGGAAAATCGTTAGGGCCGTTTTTGAGATCAGCGTTCCAGGTTCTTGGTTCCATGAAGTTCTGACTTGAAAAGAGGTATTGTAATAAGAGAAAGCAATATGAAGAAATGTGGTGTTGATATAATGGAACCTAAAGAAAAACATAAGAACATTTTTAAGTTGAAAGATCGATAGAGAAATAGAACTAACAAGACAAACTAAACACAGCCAAGAACTCAATATGTAAAGAGTTAAACTCGATGCAGGAGTTGATCTCAATGTTACTTTGCGTATGTTCTCCACCCTTTTTAACCTCGCAGTCAAGATCTTGATACAAAAGTTATAATTTTATAGTTTATAGTTATTATGTTGACCAAAACAACTAACTGAATTCTGTTAGCTGATAGGTTTTATTATCCTGGTACAAAGTACAAACCTAACACAATTCTACCAGTTAATAGTATTATCTTGATACTAACCCAACACAATTCTACCAGCTTATAGTATTATCCTGATACAAACCAACACAATTCTACCAATGTATAGTATTATCCTGATACATGCAAAACACGTCAAAATATATCTTCTGTCTACATCCTGGACATGTCAGGCATTGATGATATCTTGGCCACGGATGACAAAATGTCATCATAGATATTGGTAGATGACACTTCCGGTTTTCACATCTCCACTTGGCAATCTACTAAACACATCTCAAATAAAATCCTAACTTGTAACGGTCTGATTAACAAATGCCAGAAACACAATAATCATGACAGTTTTGATCCCTTTCAAACCCCAATGTTTTTCCGAGTGACTTGAACCGTTTTAAAATCATGAGATATCTCGGATTAACATAACGGACATAGCCAGTAGATAAACGTCTAGGCCGAAAATAAACACACACACTTACAAACACACACACACACACACACAGATACAATGTTATATCAAAGACACATTATTTTATTCATTTCCGGTATGTTTAGAAACTTTCTGCTTAAAGTGCATTCTGTGTTACTCAGTCTTTACAGTACAAACGACTTCCAAGAATCAACACTTTCTCTTGACTCTATCGCATAAACATCTACACATCCAAAACGAGTTCAACAGAAGCTCCGATGTTCTGTCAATATTTTTTCAGCGATAACTCGGGTCCTCCAAGATTGAAGGCCTTAATGTAAGTGATATGGTTTGCCGTCCGGTCGTAGCTCCCCCATCTCGTGTGGTGTGGAGGCATCCATCAAAGTCACAGATTTCTTGCCACAGTTTCGCAGATGCCAAAATCAGGGATTAACCATACTGAAGAGTTCCTGAAACAGTCCATCAGCCTTGACATTTGTCGTGGTCCTTGTCACTCTCTGCCCGAGTTGTTTTTTTTTCCTATAAAAATACATTTGTGTTTTTTAATATCGATTAGATACTAAAGGTTATAGATCTCTGCTTCCCTAAAGACCTCTAAAAACTAACTTTTTTCAATGAAAACAAAAAAAAATTACTGTACGAAAGGTTTCCTTTTTACAAAGCTTCTATTAACTCACTTTGTCTGTCTGGTAAAATGTTTATACACTCTATTTCTCCCACACACAATATCGCATCAATTGGAAATTGTGCACAATTATTTCTAGTAACTAAAAAAACAAGGATCAATAACAAAAAATGAACCAATGAATTAAATATTGGTCACTAATTATTTTGTTTGGTACCGAACAAGGGAATGATGTGATATAAGCTGAATTAGTCCTTTGCTACGTCAGCGCTTACACTTTGCAACAAATTAATATTGTTATAAACCTGGTGGTGGCACAGATGGGGGTAGTGGTGTGAGTGTAGTCAGCCGACGCAAATCGCCCCAGGCCAGCGCTAGACGAGCGTTCAACCGTGACGAGTTACGACGATCGGCCGAGACGAGTGTCAACAAGAGGGTTCGGGAAGAATCGCCGTCGTGAACAGAGCTCATTAGCGTCACGAGAGTTGTAGTCATCTGACCACCTAGAAACGTCGAGCGGCGTTCTGTCCGGTTCTAGAAGGCCAGTAGGGACCCTATATAAAGAGCGGAGGTGTCGCAGTCAAGACGGTTCAGAAAGCGGGTTCACGACAGGAGTTCAGAACACGGTCGACTACAGCACAGTTCAGTGTGGTTCAGCGGTGTGATTCTGTACGGAGCATTACGACGGTTCAGTGCGGAGTACTGTCAAGTACAGTTGAGACGACCGGCGTCTTGATCTTGGTCTGTGATCGAGTCCGACACATCGAGCCCAAGTGTGTGAAGTCAGTCCCGAACTGTTGAACCCAGTGCAAGCCTGGAACGAGACGGAGAGGCAAGTGCAAGACGATACGGCGGAACGGTGTTATCGGAGAGATATTTGTTATCGCAGAGCTATTTGTACTGTTCTACGTGCTGCCAATTGTACAGTATTGGCTGTTATTTATGGACATTAAACCTTTACGTTAATTTGGAGCCCTGACTTGTCAAGTTCTTTAAGTTGGTGGTGTATGGTGCAGTTTGCAGAGAGCCTGGATAGTGAGATTCGTAACAATATAAACAATGACTTCTCTAAACTTAGTGACCATATCTCGATAGAGGTTTATCTTGGTTGTGTTGAAATAAGATATCCATCGAAGTTTCTAATTACTAAATCTCAATGAGTTACTTGGGAAAAAAGTATACAAAGATTTGAGTAACTAAATATTATTATAATGTTTTAAATTAAAAAAGATTATTAAAAATGTGTGTGTTATATCTATACTTTTTTTTCGAATTGTTTTTCAGTTTGTTGCGACTGAATCAACCAATCAGAAGTGCCGCAGCAAGTCCGGAAGTTACGTCAAAGAAGAATTCAAACTTCAGGCCTGCGCGAGATGCTATTCGTTCATAACCCAGTCACGTGATGTCACCTTCCACCCCTCTCATCCTTTCCTGGTGGTCATGAACAATCAGACCAAGTTCCCACAGTGGACAATTCTCATTCCGGACACCGAGAACTCAACGTGGGCTGAGAAAATCTGCAGAACTACAAGCACAGGTTTGTGAAACAGTGTTCCTCCTCGGAGACAACCTTTGCACTGTCTCAAGAATCTCTTCTTTGGAAATCTCCATCTTCTCGCTGTCTTCTGCTGTTTGGACCTCATTCACCAAGCGTAAATAAACACCATTGAGTCACTTGCTGCACTATATATTCTAAATATAAGAACTTTGTATCAAACATGGTTATCACGTGACCATATTTTTCATTGTTTTATCCTTAGACATCACGTGAACTTTTATTTTGGTAATGAGGTCTTATTGCATTTGGGAATTTTCGGCAATACCGTCAAAATCGTTGAACTTCCTATATCAATTTGTTAGACTTTGGAATACATACTTCATACATGGCAGACTCGAGGGTTGTGGCCACCGGCATGCGAAAACAAAAAATGCCGTCCCCATATTTTTGTATCTCTAAAGAGAACCATGAACTTACTTTTCAGAGTCTCTTAGTAACTTTTTTATTTCTTTCGTTGTTTTTTTTTTTTTTGGGGGGGGGGGGGGGAGGGATCGCGGTGGCTGAGCGATAAAGCACTTGGCTTTCGCACAGGGAGACTCGGGTTCCAATCCTGGTGATGACTGGGATTTTTTATTTCAGGATCTTTTGTTGCTTCTGAGGTCACCCAATTCTAATGGGTACATGACATTTGTTGTGATGGCTACATGTTACCCTCGTTAACAGTGGGCCACAGAAACTGACCATTATATCATCTGCCCTATACCACAAGGTCTGAAAGTGGAACTTTTGTCCAACTTTTTAGTAGCTTTCAATGGTTTAATTTTGAAAATGACCGTTCTCAACTAACCAATGACACTAGCCCAAAATTGATATAGTTAGAAAAATTCAAAGTACAATGACTAAATTTGTACAAGTTCAGGATTTGTTATTTCTACATACAAACTCAAGAACTTCATCTGGACTTATTTCAGATTTCAAATAAATATCGATTGCTGTTAATTCTTCATAAAAGTTTCAATTTGTATCCGATTGCTTTTGCGTAGGATCAGTTAGTTTTGACTGCTCACTCTGGAACATATTTCTGCAAATCTTTGTTGCTCAGATTCTATTTCTCTTCTTCTATTGTCTAAAATGTCAAAAATTTCTATATTCTTTGTTTAACATTTCACATTTTATCCTTTAATGCATTTAATTGTTGTATGAAGTATGGGATATATATTAATTAATTTATTTATTTAACTACTTTATTTGAAATAACGTTTTGGCCACCCCCCACCCCAAAAAAAAAGCACGCATTGTGCAATATGTATCGGCGGCCCTGATTTCATATTTAAAAAAGGTTTTATCCTTCGGACATTATTTCTACTTTTTTTCTATCTAAAACTGCTTTACTTTAAAGACGGTTGTTTGAAAAGGCTGTGGAGACCCAGCTGTGACCTAGTTATTTCGGTAAAAGTAACAGAAGAAATCATTGTCTGTTTTCTTGGTGTCTATTTTTGCAGTTTAGGTAAGGTCTCACCAGTTGATCTTAGTTACATCTTATTATTACCAGGTGCTCAACTAAAATATCTGATTCTCGAGCTGGTTTTTAAAACAACAAGTAATAATGTGTATCGGTTTAATAAATATAAAGCACTGACAGGGTTTCAATCATGCTCCAGAAACTACATAACTGAACTCATTCTATTCTTTAGGACATAAATTATTTTTAAAAAAATTCATTCCCTGCCTTCGGGTGTCTGAAATAAAATGAAATTGAAACTTTTGTTCGTGAAATGATACATGACATAAAAATATAATTTAAAAAAAAAAGCAGCATGATTCTTTTCACATTAGCACCTTTCTCTTTCAACAGAAAAAAAAAAAGAAATTCAGAATTATTAAAATTTAATAATTATTATCACGTCATTATTTGGAAGACGCCGATTGAAACGCCAACCAAAACGAGCCACACGACCCGGCCCATTTAATGTAGAGAAGCTTAAAGACGGCAATATTGCAGCACAGTTCCAATTGAAACTAACGAACCGCTTTGAGGCTCTTGCAGATATATTGACCCTTGAAGAAGAGTGGGCCAACTTCAAAGATACCACTATTGGGTGCGCGGAAGAAGTTATCGGAAGGAGGCGAGGTTCATACAAGAAACGGTGGATACAAGACAGAACATGGAAATTGATAGATGAGAGGAAAGAGGCCAAACGTAGACGAGATCAGAAAAATAAAACACAGGATCGCAGCCTAGCGGAAGAAGCCTATAGGGAAGCAGATCTGAAAGTAAAGAGAAGCTGTCGGCGAGATAAACGGGACTGGATTGAGCAGAAGGGACAAGAGGCACAAGCAGCTGTCCTACAAGAACAGAATGCAAGATGGGTAGAGCACTTTAAAGAGACCCTTAACCAACTGTCGCCAGACCTAACTTACATATTCAAGGACCCCTCTCCAGACAATGATCTCAAGGTCAAGACAGACCCAATAACTGCTGAGGAGGTTACCATGGCCATTGCAGTGCTAAAGAATAACAAAGCACCAGGGCTAGACATGATATCAGCAGAAATGCTAAAATATGGGGGACAGTGCATCGTTAACAGAATGACTGATCTCTTATATCTCTGTTGGCGAACTTCAAAAGTCTCCGAGGACTGGCAAAAGGGAGTGATTGTAAAGCTTCAAAAAAAAGGGCAACTTGGCAGACTGCAACAACTGGAGGGGCATTACTCTCCTCTCTGTCCCGGGCAAAGTTTTCAGCACTGTCTTGTTAAGACGGCTTCAACAGTCTGTAGATGAAAGGCTCAGAGAAGAACAAGCAGGTTTCCGAAGAAGCAGATCATGTACAGAGCAGATTTTCGTTCTACGAAATATCATAGAACAAATTCTTGAGTACCAACAACGGCTATCGATCAGTTTTGTGGACTTCAAAAAAGCATCTGATAGTGTCCACCGAGAATCATTATGGAAAATAGTTAGAGAATATGGCATCCCAGAAAAATTCGTCCAGATCCTACGACACGTTTACAGTCAGTCTAGTTGCTGCATTAAAACAGAAGAGGGAACAACAGAGTTTTTTACAATCGAGACAGGTGTCAGACAGGTGTGCATCTTATCTCCCTTCCTTGTCCTACTAGCCATCGACTACACAATGAGGAGAGCAATGAAACAGACTGCCTTTGGTATTCCATGGCGTGAACAACTCCGATTGACGGACTTGGACTTTGCTGATGATGTTGCACTACTCGGGGCTACAAATAAATGCATTCAAGAAATGACGGAGAGCCTAGACAGAGAGGCACCCAAAATTGGCCTCCGCATAAACTTGGATAAGACTAAAATTATGCGATTGGGATATAAGGCAAAGGGTGTCCCCGTCAGACTTCGCGAGTCAAAGCTTGAAGAGCTGGACAAGTTCACGTACCTTGGCAGCATCATAACAAATGATGGAGATGCTTACCACGATGTAGCGTGCCGAATAGGAAAGGCAGGGAGCATTTTCCAAAGGCTGCAGCCTATTTGGACTAGCCAAGCCATTGGACTTGAGACAAAAATACACCTTCTCAACACAATCGTCATTCCAACTGCTACATATGCATGTGAGACATGAGAGTCATCTGTCGAAATTGAGAAAGGACTTAATGTGGCTCAAAAGAGATGGCTGAGTCGGATTTTGGGTGTCAGTTACACAGATAGGGTCTCAAACAAGGAAATCCTATGACGAACTGGGAGTCGAACACTTAGTGAGGTTGTGACTGAGCGGCACATGAGGTTTGCTGGACATGTTCTACGTCAAAATGAATTACGCACACCATGAGATGCGATAACATGGAAGCCAAAACGAGGAAAGCGCAAACAGGGACGTCCTCGTATTACTTGGCGACACACCTTCATGGAAGACCTCAGAACATTGGACACCAGGTGGGAGGAGGCTTCAGGCATTGCCAGTGACAGATCTTTATGGAGACAGCTTGCCACCCAATGCGCCGAAAGGCGCGGGAGGACCTAAGTCTAAGTCAAAGTATTTGGAAGACTAGATAATTTAGATCAAGTTGGCGAATTTATAATTGATCAAGGAACTAAGGATCGTTGAGGTTAACGCAGATACAACAAACTAACTCAATATTTGTCCATATGTCATCAATATTCTATTTTCTAAAGATTGATTTTACTGGCATAAATGTACCTGTTGTATTGTGTAATACGCTAAGGTCTGTCGACTAATGGTCAAGGATTCGAATCCTGAACGCTGCCATCCCCTGACGTCGAACAAAGTTGTTTTTTTTTTTTGTTTTTTTCTTTAGGCGAGGACGTAAAAAAATGTGATTTCTGAAGAAACGTCCCAAAACCTCCCAAAACTTTCTAAAACGTCCCAAAACTTCCAAGTCAAATATTTTTGTTTTCATCGCTAGAAGATTTGATAGTTTCAGCTTCCTTTGGGACAAAAAAGTTGTAAAAGTATTTGTGCCTTTCGAACCAATTCTTGAGAACTTCATTGATCAAATTCTTGAGGAAAATGTCATAGGTCATAGGTCATAGGTCAGGAAGAAAAGTGGATGAATGGAAAAGAACTCAAAGGCATCAGTTCTGCAACAGCTGACCATGTTGTCTGGTCCAGTCATGAGAGTGTGTTTTAAGTTTTGTTCTTTTTTTAAATTCAATGTTCTCATTTTAATCCAACGCTGTTAAACAAGGTCATCGATCAGTAACATCATTTGTAGTTTTAAGAGAGAGAGAGAGAGAGAGAGAGAGAGAGAAAGTAAAAATAGGCGTAGAGAGAGAAAGTGAGGCTGAAAGAGAAAGATAGAGAAGCTGAGAGAGATGGAGAGAAAATAAAGAGAGGTTAAGAGTCAAAGAAAGGAGGTTAAGAGAGAGAGAGAGAGAGAGAGAAATAGAGGCTGAGAGAAAGAAAGAGAAACCAAGAGAGAGAGAGAGACAGAGACAGAGACAGAAAGAGAGAGACAAATAGAGGCTGAGAGAAAGAAAGAGAAACCAAGAGATAGAGACAGAGACAGAGACAGACAGAAAGAGAGAGACAAATAGAGGCTGAGAGAAAGAAAGAGAAACAGAGAGAGAGAGACAGAGACAGAGACAGACAGAAAGAGAGAAATAGAGGCTGTAAGAAAGAAAGAGAAACCAAGAGAGAGAGAGAGACAGAGACAGAAAGGGAGAGAGAGAGAGAGAGAGAGAACAAATGCGCTTATATTTTATTGTTAAGACACATTTAAGGAATGAATTTTACAATCTTAATATTTATTTTATTTCATTTAGAAAGAAAAAAAAACAGGTCACATAACCAATCATTAAAAAACTCATTAATTCAATTTTAAAAAAAGACCTGCTAGGAATTACTAGGATATGTTACATAACTATTGATTGGTATATACCAAAAATACTATTGCATAACTCTTTAACTAATTTTGTCTTTACATTGTCTAAATTTAACTTGTCTCTATTAACCTAATAGTTATATAAAAGTGCCAGACATTCAAATTCATTAAAAGTCATTCTCTTGACACAAGACTAGATCTAAATCGAGATCTCGTTCAAAACTATCGACTCGGCCATTGAGTAGAAGTACTGTAAGTTAATAGACGTGCTATAGTCGAATCAGTTTCTTTAAGTTTGATTGAAAAAAAGGCGGGACATCATTAAACTTAAACATGCACAGTCACATTGGTATAGATTTTGGACGAACTTAAGATAAATGTAAAAATTGATTTCATCAGAGGAGTAGTTACTCAGTAGTTAATTCTATAACATTGTGTATCCCAAACTTTTTCTTTGACGGGACACTTAGCACATTAAGATAATTAGACGGAACACTTTGCTAAGTTTTTAGGAGAGATTAATTCACGTGGTGGCCTACTAGTTAATTATTCCAGTAGTTCGCGGAACACCTATTCAGGTCTCGGGTAACACTAGGGTTCCGCGGAACACAGTTTGGGAAACACTGCTATAACATAACATGATTATATTTGTTTTCCTTTCAGAAATGTGCTTTCTTTGGAAGAAGTGCTGTGAAGACGCCGTCAGCTGCTGTGAGCGACAGCTAACCCTCGGGGCTCAAGAGAACGGCACGTGCCCTCGAACCTGGGACGGTTACGGCTGTTGGGACGACACCACGCCTGGCACCACAGTGTACATTAGCTGTCCCAGCTTCCTGCAGTACGCCATCTCTTCAAGTAAGCCGTTTGTCTATGGGTATAGTTCGGTGATGGTACGTGTGTTCTGGGGGTAACGTTCGGTGATGGTACGTGTGTTCTGGGGGGTATAGTTCGGTGATGGTACGTGTGTTCTGGGGCTAACGTTCGGTGATGGTACGTGTGTTCTGGGGGGTATAGTTCGGTGATGGTACGTGTGTTCTGGGGGTAACGTTCGGTGATGGTACGTGTGTTCTGGGGGTAACGTTCGGTGATGGTACGTGTGTTCTGGGGGGGGGGTATAGTTCGGTGATGGTACGTGTGTTCTGGGGGTAACGTTCGGTGATGGTACGTGTGTTCTGGGGGTAACGTTCGGTGATGGTACGTGTGTTCTGGGGGTAACGTTCGGTGATGGTACGTGTGTTCTGGGGCTAACGTTCGGTGATGGTACGTGTGTTCTGGGGGTAACGTTCGGTGATGGTACGTGTGTTCTGGGGGTAACGTTCGGTGATGGTACGTGTGTTCTGGGGGTAACGTTCGGTGATGGTACGTGTGTTCTGGGGGTAACGTTCGGTGATGGTACGTGTGTTCTGGGGGTAACGTTCGGTGATGGTACGTGTGTTCTGTGATTAAATTACTGCAGAAGATGCCAACACAGCTTCACCTATAAACAAAAGTAATTTGGGGTATTTAGACTGTCACGCTGGGCTGCACATCTCGGCTGCCTAAATAATAGTGTCAACTCTTCAAACGAAATTCGTGACAAGACATTATACATTATAAATGAATTCGTTTAATTGAGGCAGTATCTTAGCTTAGAAAGTATTTGCAAGCAATCCTTGTTATCTAGCTAACTCATTTTAATTATAGATTATTTTTTTTAAATTCCATGTCCACCTTTAATTTCAAGGTAATCAATCAATAATTGAGACAGGAAAGCAAATGCAATAGCGATTGGAGACGCTATTTTTAGATGATAAAAACAATAAACAAGTACAAGTAATGTTTCCCTTTAAAGATTTATTTTATGGCATAGAGTTAACAAAGACACAGTGTGGCCAGCACAAAACTAGAATTTTGACTTTATTTCACCCATTAGAAAATGTTTCTACTTGATACAAATGACTTTGGTCTAGACATTGTGCAATACAGCGGTTCAACATGCTTAAAATACTGATACATATATATATGTGTGCAACATAGTTTGAATGTGGAATGGCGCGAATGCGTGTTGAAAGAGGAAGGTTAGATTAGAAAATGGAGTAATGTAAACTAGATTATTATGGACATATTAATTGTAGAACCAAGATTAAAGTTCTTCGAAGCTACTATTGATGGGTCTGTTTGTTCACAATATGGTGTATGATTCAGAGTCTCGTAACAGACGTAACAAGTGATATATATATATCTTGAGAACTTCGTTGATAAAATTATTGAGGAAAAATGTCATAGGTTATAGGTCAGCTTGAGCATCAGGAAGAAAAGTATGTATGTATATACGACCCGCGGCATGCTGGCCTTAGTTTAAGTATCATTAGTCTAATGGATTGGATTTGGATCTATGTCAAACATGGCGAATGTTCCTTTCACATTATTTTTTTTATCATGCCTCGAAAATAAAATTAGAGTGGCAAAATGGGTTTACTCGTTTAGCCGACATGCATATCAAATATAAATTACTGTTAAAACGGGTTTACCCGATTTGTTATCGAAGTTTCGTTTTTTAATTGAGGGATATTTAGGTTTTTTTTAAATTTATTTATATTTAGGGTCTTTTTGTTGTGGAAAGGAAATTAAACGTACACTACGGTCTCTTCCCTGATCTGAGGAACATTTATGACAAGTTTGATCAAGATTGGTTAAATGGTTTTGATTTCTATGCGGGACATACATTCATACACCTTACATTCAGTTTTAAATATGAGATAACTGAATGTGTAGCATAATTGAACTGGGTTAGTTAAAAGCCAAACAAAACATCATAACCTTTATTTCAGACAAAACAAACGAAACACAAAACTCTTTAATAAACGTGCTGAGCAGCTTGACTTTGTTTTCTAAAAGATAGATTAAAGTAAAAATAAAGGAAACTCTCTAGGCCCTAAAACAAGTTTCAATCCAATCAGCTGGTGCTATCACGATGAATGAGCAATTCTACTGTTTCCAGTCTTAAAAATGTCTTCTGTTCTCAGGTACTTCAAAACTGTACTAACAAGTAAAGATTTGTTTCGTGTATCGAGATCTACCTTTCTCTAAAATTTAAAAAGATACGCCTCTGTGTTCCCAAAGCTGAAATAAAAAACTACATGGTCATACGATGTAAGGAACCCTCCACAACCCAACCAAATTAAATTCGGCATTCCATTTGATATGAACTGATCTTAACTTTCATTAACGACTACAATTCTTAACTAATGATCAATAAGTCAAACAAGGTTGTTTTTTTTTTAATTTAATTTTTTTTTTAATGTATCGTCCAGATGTTAAAATTGATCCGTTTTCTGGGATGTTAAATCTCTTCGTTTGCTTTGAAATCCATTGTCTCGTCCTGCATCTTGACAAAGAAAAAAAAGCGCTGAATAAAGGATGTGTTAATAGCACCGTCGTACTCTCGTCAGACCAAGACCGGAAATGAGATAGGAAGGCGAATTCAAGAGCTATTGGGAACGCATTTTTTTCTTACAAATTGTACTTTTATAAAAAAAATTATTCTTGTCTTCGTAAGGAATCCAATTAACTTTGCTGCATTACAGCGAACTGATCCAGTATGAGACACTTCTCATTTCCCGTTTAAAATCATTGCGCGAGACAAAATCTTGTCCGTTAAAAAATGCATTTAAAAAAGAAAAATGAGATGGTCTGTTTGTTATAGTTCTAATGTTGGCCTTTACGTTAAACATTTAATTTACATTGAATTTCTTCTTCTTCTTCTAATAATAATAATAATAATAATCTTTATTGTCCGTAAGGAAATTTGTCTTACAATTTGTGCATTACACCAAACAAAACATTGTAACTAGAAAAAAACAAAATGTACATTCACACCAGACTCACTCATAATTTACATGTAAAAAGTTTATATCAGATTGTTTCTATTTAATGATTTGATTGCCAGGGGAACAAAAGAGTATTTGTGTCTGTTTGTCTTTGCTATCGGTGTCTTGTATCTCTTTTGTGATGGTAAAATCACAAAATCCTGACCGAAGGGGTGATTTTTTATTTCTAGAATATTTTTAGCTTTTTTATCAATGTTTGTCTCAAACAACTGCCCAAATGAAATTTGTTTTTTGCCAATGACTTTTACCAGCAGCATTTAGGATTTTATGGAGTTTGTTTTTATTTTTAATGCTCAGGTTGCCATACCAGGCAGTCATATTAAAACTTAAAATATTGCAGATGTGAGCGTGATAAAACATAGCCAAGGCCTTTTCACTAAAATTAAACAAGGACAGTTTTTTCAGTAATCGTAATCTTTGCTGCCCTTTTTTGCTGATATAATCAGTATTTAAAATCTAGTTTATTGTCTAGGATAGTAGGCCTACCAAGGTATTTAAAATTTTGCACTTTTTCAATAGTCTCTTCTGCTACAGATACAATATCATTTTCCTTCTTGTCCCTACGAAAATGTATTATCATTTCTGTCGGTTTTTTTTTACATTTAATAACAAAAAATTATCTTTGCAGTATTTTTCAATGTGTTCTATCTCTCTGAAAAACTCATTTACGTCTGAGCTCTTTGAGAGCAGGACAAGAAGAGCCGAATTTAGTGAAGGAGCAAAAAGGACTATCGGATTGAAAATCATTGGTATTCAAAATGAACCACAATGGCGATGTCACAGCCTCCTCTGGGGCGCCCCTGTGTTAACTATGCGTGCATTTGATATTACATTGTTTACCCTAGCCCTCTAAGGTCTTTGGGTCAAAAATTCATTAGCCCATAGTATTGTATATGGACTAATCTTCAACGCTTTCATTTTTTCAATAAGTAAATGAAGTTGTATAATGTTAAAAGCTGATGAGAAATCAATAAAGAACAATCTTACATAAGTGTTTAGTAAGTCCAGATGTTTGTAGACACAATTTAAAATATTTAGGATGGCATCGTCTACACCTTTTGGTAAGCAAATTGTAAAGGGTCTAACTTACTACAAAGATCATTAAGAAGGAACATTTTTATCAGTTTTTCTAAACATTTAGACACATTGGAAGAAGGTGAAACAGGTCTAAAGTCATTCATTTCCTTTGGTTTGGAAACCTTTGGCACAGGTACAATTATAGAAGACTTCCACACAGATGGTATCTCATGGTTTAGTAATGAAGAGGGAAAAATCTCTAGGAAAGGTTCAGCTAGTTGTTCAGCACATTTTTTTAAGATTCGCCCTTGTATACCATCAGGCCCAGCAGCTTTCATTGGATTGACGTTTTTGAAAATGATGCTGACTTGCTCTTTAGTAATCGCTAATTTTTGTGCTGCTATAAACTTGTCTTGAAGCACTTTATTTAGCAACCTCGTATTTTTGTTTTACATGTTTTTTGGGACATTCCTTGTGATTTGAAGTACATCATAGCCCAAGCTCCACCCCCAGGACGTCAGGGAATGAAATCGGGCAGGATTTGAACCCGGAACTACCAGACCACATTGCAGAGCAATGATCACGGGTTAAGTTGGTTAATACCCTCAAGACCTCAAGACTTTCTGTACTTTAACCTTTTCTGATAAATTAGCATAAGTCGGCATCGAATAATTAAACATTTTTGGTTTGGGACTCCCCGTGTTGACGTCAGCTACATAATGCTGACTTTGACATGCCATTTCTGTTCTCTGACTGACATGGCTATTACCGGATGTACGTACGACTCCATTAATTATTTAAGAAACCTGATCGCAAGTGAGCATCTCTAGTCCTAACACTAATTAATGTTTATGTTTATAAGTAAAAAATATTTGTGGAAAATGTCTGTTTGTCCGGGGAATTATCCATTTTACATAAACAAAAAATTATAGATAAACCAGAAGAACAAATATGATGAACTAACAGGATGAACCGATAGGATGAACTAGCAGGATGAACTATCAGGATGAATTAACTGGGTGAACAAACAAAGTGAATAAATATGTTCAACAATCAACTATTTTAACTTTTATGTAGAGAGTTCCAAGACCACATACTAACTATCTAGTAATTATCCTGTAAAGTAAAATTTGCCTTTCAGATCTTATGATTTTTAATGGATGATGATGTAAAGGCAATCTGTTTATGTGGCCCACGGTTTACGAGTGTGCCATGTGGCCAGCACAACGACCAACCACCAACCACCTTTACTTTTCCCCAACTAATGTCGACAGAAATGAACTAAAACTACGCAAACGTGTTAACACGTGGGTGGAAACACAAATCTTCAAATCGTGTCCAAAAGAGTTTAATAAACTATCATCATGCATTATATATATATATATATATATATATATATATATATATATATATATATATATATATATATATATATATATATAATGCTAATTAAGGTAACCGGTGAAAATAACAAAGTATTTATATTACCGATCTATTTATAAATCTAATCCTCGATATTATCCACTGTATCAGATGTTCTGGCAAATTTAACTTCCTAGCAGACGTCATTTCCAGAGAGAGTGAAATAAAGAGAGGTGGATATGGGATATAATGATTTTTTTCTCATTTTACTCTATCAAGTATACGCACTTTGATGACAGGGTCCAGCAGGCAGCTTTCTATTGAACTTTAAGGTCTCTAGCATTGAATGCACTTTTAGGTCTGGGTTTTCCCTATGTCTATTACTAAGCGTTATATATATACAAACACTTTATATTGAGAGTTGTGGTCGAGTTGTTAAGCTTTTGATCCTGAAAGTTCCGAGTTTGAATCCCGGTGAATCCTGGTATTTTGAATGTCTTCATTTAGAGGATGCTCCTGAGTTAACCACCTTTAGTTGGCACCTAACATTTGTTGGAGACGAAAAGGTTGTTGGTTGTGTTCGGGCCACATGACACCCTAGTTAACCATCGGCTATAGAAATAGACACAGGGCCGGTCTTAGGCTACTGCAACCTATGCGGTCGCAGTGGGCCACGCGCTTTCATAGGCCCCGCGCTAATTCTATTTGTAATTATTAATTGCAAAATATATACGAAAAATTCCTGGAAATGTCCTGCACTTATTAAAATCTCCTGAAAACTCATAAAAATCTCATGAAAAATAGTCAAAATTGTCATTTGTGGGTGTCATTCATTACGGAAAAAGCCATTCCTACGCGCGATTAAAAAAAAGACATTGTCAGCTTTCGTTTAATAAAATGTAATAATCGGAGGAATTTTCTCATTAACCGGAAGTTCCAATACCTTAGCTACTTTTATAGTCACTGGCATACAAATATGTTATAGTTTCAGATTTGTAAAGTAAAGTTAACTTGATCGCATAAACAAAATTCAAAGCCGAATTTATTTTCTAAAACAAAATCTTAATTTTCACTTATTATCCTTATTCCCACCCAGACTAGGCCCCGCGCAATCAGTTTCGCATAGGGCCCCGCAATTGCTAGGACCGGAACTGAATAGACACGAGACTTAAGGGGGTCCATTTAAATCATAAAAATGGGACTTTAATTGCGCAGAACCCTAACAATGCAAAGTGTCAGTCTGGTGATAATATACTTGTAGGCCTATTTAAGAATCACGGTTTTCAGAAGAGTTAACTTGATTTTCGATTACAAATAAAGGTTTAAATGTTAACCAAATTTATTCATCCTGAGAGCAACTTAATAGACAACGATTATGAAAGTCTGAAATATTGAAATATATCAAAAAATTTTTTTTCTAAGATGAATGCATGCATGCAATGGCGCCCAACTCACCTCTTATCCGCAACGTGAGGATGACTGTGTGATGTCCAGGAACTTTGTTGATTAGCCCTGCTTTAAGTTTATAGTGTTGGACATAGAAACATTAGAACAATAGGAATTCAAGCTGAACTGTCAGCTGGTAAACGCACCAACAAAATCATGAACTAAGAACAATTTTGGGTCTTCGCTCTTTGTAATGAGCATGGAACTGATCTTGTTCGGACCACTTGTTTATGCTCCTATATCTGCGACTGATGAACTCCAGCGGGTATAGTACAATGAACAGTGTATTTGATCATGAACTATATACAACTTCTCAATAACCATGACTGCTGAACAGCATAATATGGTCTGTTCACCTGTTAGTCTTGTGTGTTAGTGTAAATGAGAGTGTAGTCTGAATAAACCAAAACAAAAACTAGGTATCTAGACTTGTTCACGAGAACGACTGAAGTTATATTTCTACGCATACATGTGCCTATATAATAAACAAACAAGCTTTAAGGGATACAATTTCTATTTTAAAAAAAATGGAAATTCACAACTATTTCACATTTTTTGTTGTTACTTAATTTTGTACACCGTCCACAGAATGCCCAACGCACAGACATATATAATCTATGGACATGGAGATCTTTTAACAATACAAAAAAAAAAAGTGAAAATTTTCAAAAAAGCTGAAACAAGGCGTTGTTTTGTAAAGTAATTATTAGAAGTCAAGTTTTTTTTTTCAATCCTAACCTTTGCAACATATAATTTAATGTTTAGATCTAGATCTAGTAATTAAATATACAAAAGAGCACTCTCGTCTCATAATTATTATTTTGCAATTTTTAGATATACAATCTAGATAGATCTAGATAATCAACATTATTTCAATGGAAACTAACATGAAATGGCTTTATTTCATAAATTTGCGTGAATATCTAGTTCTGTGATTAATAGCCCATTCTATTAAAAATTCGCAAAATGGTAATGCATTATTTCCAAACTTTGAAAACTAATTACTTTTCTAAGACAGAAAAGATAGATTTTCCTAGATTCGGGCGACTTCCCTTACAGCCTGAAAAAGAGTTACGCACATAACGGTCTATATATATAGGTCTGTGATCAGATCATTATTTGATAGGAATTTGTTTCCGTTTCCTTAAGTCTAGGTATAATAATATATATCTGTGTCTATGGCTCATCCCTAGTGTGTAAAGGGGCTCAATCTACGATCAGGTCTAAGATTGCAGTGATTGGATAACTCTTTCGTGCTTGAACTTGAACGCTAAAATACAGGGCTGTGTTTTTTTTATACAATTAATAAAGGGAGATGATGATTTATTCTTTGATGAATTGCTTCCCTTTTAACATAAAAAAACCTAACATTTTTATGAGGGCAATCTGCAGAAAAACTCGCTTAGCACTCGTACCTTATTTCATCATCCAGACCACCAATAGTTCTTTTTTTCTTCTCTCTCTCTCTCTTTCCCTCTTTCTCGATATATTGCTCCGCGTTATCGCCCCTTCCTACTCTCCATTTCTCTGTCGTGTTTCATATTTCTTGAATTTCCGAATCAATAGAAATAGAAAAAAATGTCATTTAATACAAGATGTAATGCAGTTGCTATGCAGGACATGTCCTTTGAGAGTCAGAGTTAATACAATGCATAGTTCAGTGTTTGTACAGGACATGTCCTTTTAAGAGTCAGAGTTAATACAATGCATAGTTCAGTGTTTGTACAGGACATGTCCTTTGAGAGTCAGAGTTAATACAAGGCACAGTTCAGTGTTTGTACAGGACATGTCCTTTGAGAGTCAGAGTTAATACAAGGCACAGTTCAGTGTTTGTACAGGACATGTCCTTTGACAGAACAGTGTTAATACAAGATGTAATGTAGTTTCTATACAGAAAAGTCAACCGGTTGTGTCTCCTATAAGACTAATCCATGAGGAAGCCAGAGTTAAAATAAAGTATCGCCCTTATAGGACATGCCCTCCTGGATAAGGGCAGAGTTGAATTAATGTGAATCATTAGCATACAATATGTGTGTGGTGGAATAAGTCCGCCGATCGGTTCGTATGCACTTCCCGATGGGGACGATGGCCTGCGACTCCTAGGGGTAAAGTCTTAGAGCCACAACGTGGTAAATATTTTGTTGGTATTATATAGGCACATAGGCAGGCACAAGCAAAACGCAAAGCTTAATGATTTCGTAAAAGAACAAATATTTAATAAAGATTAATTAAGAGGAAATACAATCAGTGAGTGAGGGGGGGGATGTACAGGAAGATTTAGAATTTTGTGATAACGTTTAAGATCATATCATCACTGGGATATTGCTCATAAAGATTCGTGTATGGTTTGCTTATTCGGCTGTCTCTCACTTATCTGTTATGCAAGGTTCTCCTTCGGGGTGGGGTAAGTTGAAGCTCCGTTGTGTTGTAGCCAGTTGCTGGTGCCCTGCAGGTAGGCAGGCACTAGTGTGATGAATATGAGGATGCCACGCGGTGGGCTTACTCCTGCGGTAGTTGCAGACTGGTCTTGGGACTTCAGCCTGGAATGCCTTCAGTTCTGGTTGAGGGCGATGAGTGACTCACCCTCAACGGGAATGTGTGGAGAGCTGCTGAGGACTGCCTTCAGGCAACAAAACACGCCAGCCCTGGTGTAGGAGGCTATGAAATGAGACATGAGAAAAGCCTGAATTATTAAACCATACAGGCTGGTTGGCGAGGGGGGCATCCTTGGTAGGAGCGTCTCCCTCAGGCTAACTAAGATACTTGTCAACAACATTTTACTAGGTCTAGTAATAATTGCTGTACAAATAATACAATAATAATAATACAAATACAAATATAAATGTACAAGGCAGGGGCATAAATGAGGAGGGAAACAGGGGGACCATATTACAGGGTTGTAGCCCCTGTGACCTCATTGACCCACAGGTAAACAAGTCCGCGGTCACTCGTGACCAGAGGACCGTGACAAGAAGAAGGGAGGGGGTGCAAAAGGGCACATAACTATGCAGGTTGACAAGCTGAAAATAGTGGGGTAGACACGCGAGACTGATTCTCAGGCCTAAGGATGCATGGTAAAAGCACAGTATGTGCATAACCAAAACAAGCATAATTATAATGTATATATATGTGCACATATACAGGTACATATGCACAGGTAAGAAAATGATCTAGACGCGAGTAGGTCCAGATGATTACGGATATGAATAAATAACAAATGCATAAATAAACATTAGGATTAACTAAATTGTAAGGTGGATGTCCACCGTTGGGAATACAGTCAACATTGACGAGTTATTAAGGAACACATGTTCATAGAGATTTACAAATATCATATTTGGAAGCAAACAAGTATTAACATGGCAATGATACATAAACATATATGTTACAGGCGAAGACACACTAAATAATAATGATAAAGTTTTTCCAACTCACCCGCTTTGCCTTACACAAGTTCCCAAATGAATCGTTGACTTGAGAGTCTTCTGACTTCTCAGTGATTCTGATCTAGAATGGCATTAACCTGAAACTTTCGTCTCCGGCTTTTATAGGTTCCCGAACGGTATGTTAAGAGTAGTGACGATCCAATGGCCAGCGAGTCTTTTGAGTTTAGAATTGTTAAATTGGACCAATCTTTTCATTTGGGGCTCATTCACCTGACTTCTTTAACCCGCGACCCGGGGGGGGGGGACGAAGGAGGATGAAAGCGGAACCATACCATAATTATCAGGCTGGACCATCGCTCGACGGTACAGCGGACGGAAACGATTTGAATAGCCCTGGGCGTTAGGAGTGTCGACTCAAAGGGATGTACGTGGACACCAAATTTTAATGTCTCTGGACTTTACGGTTGCGTGCTTTTGTTTCGGCGTTCGGGGCGTAACTTTCAATTTTAATGTTCCTGAACTGAACGGCTGCGTACGTTTGTTTCGGCGTCTGGGTGTAACTTGGGATGTGTGTTTATGGCCTATAATTTGGGGGTTGGATCTAACCTTGGTGTAATAGATTGTTTGTGTTCTACCCTGGTCAGTTTAGTGTAAAAGGGGCTATACAATGCTAACTAGTGGTTAAGAGGGGGGGGGGGATGTTCCGCACAGGTCAGTTCTGTATTGAGAAGGGACGCGTTTCGTCACACACCCCTCCGCCAAAGATAATGCCTCGTAGAGGCATTATTAATTTTGAAATACTGAAGTGACCGGCGGGATATGAGCCTGTTTATGCATCAGGGCTCGCATCGATGCCCAGGGTCCCGGGGGAGGGGAGCTCTCTGTCGTGGGCCCGCTCAGCGTTCATTGGGGTGAAGCTGGGTGCGTTGACTTTCAGCCTCTGGTCTACCATGAGTCTATCACTTAGATCGAGTGAGTGACGGCTGAGGAAATCTGGGGCGAAGTTGCTGCTCCCGGGGATGTGTTCGACTCGGAAGGAGTAGGGTTGTAACAACAATGACCATCTCATTAGTCGTGAGTTCAGGTTCTTCGAGGAGGATAGATAGACTAAGGGTCTGTGGTCCGTTTGGAGCACGAACTCTCGGCCATATAAGTAAGGTTGGAATTTTTCTATCGCCCATACCAATGCCAGACATTCAAGTTCAACAGTGGCGTATCGTTCTTCGGCCTGGGATAGCTTCCGGCTGGCGTAGGCTATTGGGAAAAGAGTGGGTGGTGATTCGTCACCTTCTTGCATCAGAACGGCTCCGATGCCGGTGCTGCTGGCGTCAGTCCTCAAGACGAATGTCTTAGACAGGTCCGGGAGCCGCAGGACGGGCTTGGCTGCCAGTAGTCTCTTCAACTCCTGGTAGGCTGTTTCACAGTTCTCGTCCCAGATGACTTTGTCTGGTTGATCTTTCTTAGTGAGATCGGAGAGCGGTGCGGCGATAGCATTATAGTTAGGCAGGAACTTCTGATAATATCCACACATGCCGAGAAATGACCTGACAGCTGTCTTAGTCTCGGGCCGAGGGGCGTTTAGGAGGTGGTTGATTTTGTCCTCATCCGGGAGGAGCTGGTTTTCCTGCACCATGTGCCCAAGAAACTTGAGTTTAGTAAATCCTATTAGACACTTGCTCGGCCGTGCAGTGAGACCTGTCTCACGAAGACGTTGTAGTAGAGACTCGACTGTTTGTAAGTGTTCGCTCCATGTTTCGCTAGCGACCAAGATATCGTCTATGAAGTTATGAACGCCTGACCCTTTGATTGGGGCGAGCAACCGCCTCATCATCTTGGTGAACACCGAGCTTGCATTAGAGATACCGAACGGAACTGTTTGGAACTCGTAGTGGCCCTGAGGGGTGCTGAACGCGAGAAGCGGACGACACTCGGGACTCACTTCGATTTGATAGTATCCGCGGCTCAGGTCAAATTTACTGAAGAACCTGGCATGACTGATGTTAGCAAAAATGGTGGCCGGATCAGGAAGGGGTTCCGCTTGAAACTCTGTGACTGCGTTTAGCCGTCTAAAGTCGATGCACATCCGGTGAGCCCCGCAAGGTTTTCTCACCAGAACGACTGGGGCGTTGTATGGGGAGGTGGAGGGGGTGATAATTCCTGCCTTCAAGAGTTCCGCCACCTCCTGCTCGACAATCTCCGCCTTGGCGTGCGGGAGGGGGTACGATTTGACTCTTACCGGTTTGTCATCCAGCAATTTCATGGAGAAAGTTTCAAGGTTGGTGCGCCCCGGCTTGTCTGTCAGGACATCGCCGTACTTCTCCAGTAGCACTCGCGCTCCCTCTGCCTGAGCCGAGGTGAGTTCGTTGCTGATGGAGACGTCTTTGAAGCTTTCGCGTTGCAGGAGAGGATATTCCACCAAGTTCCTAGGCTCAACAGTGTCCTCGGCTATGGCAATTGACATGAGAGCCGAAGGGGCATCGCTCGAAGGCCTTTCAAGGAACTCCTTGAGGAGGTTAACATGAAACACCTTCTGTTTACGACCAATTTTTACCTTATAATTAGTGGCCGATATTTTCTCGACGACCTCGAATGGGCCTTGCCAGCAAATCTGCAACTTGTTGGTGTGTTTTGGCAGCAACACTAAGACACTCTTTCCAACTTCAATCGAACGTTCTTTGGCCCTACGGTTGTAGTTCTTTTCCTGCCGCTTGCGGGCCCTCTTCAGGTTGTCAGTTGCAATAGACCTAACTGTCGCTAGGCGTTCCTGCAAGTCCTGGACATATTTGGACACAGTCTTGATTTCCGGGTCTACCTGCTCCTTAGTCCAGTTTTGTTTAAGCACCTCGAGTGGACCGCGGGGCTGCGACCCGAATATCACTTGATAGGGTGAGTAACCCAGACTCGCCTGAGGAACTTCACGGTAGGCAAATAGGGCAGCGTTGAGATAGGTGTCCCATTCTTCTGGTCGGCCATCAACGAGCCGCCTCAACATGGTAAGGAGAGAGTGATTGAATCTCTCGACCAGCCCATTTGCCTGGGGGTGGTATATAGAGGACCTAAGATGCTTCGTGTTGAAGGTTTCGTAGACCTCCTTCATTAACCTCCCAGTGAATTGAGAGCCGTTGTCTGTGAGGATCGCTTCTGGGAACCCTATTCTAGTAAATATAGTGAACAAGGCTTCTGCAACATGTTTGGTGTCAATGCAAGGAAGAGCAGCTGCCTCTGGCCAGCGGAAGGCTTGGCATACCACGCAGAGGATGTAGGCGTTGCGCTTCTTGGTGCGAGGCAACGGGCCTACTATGTCTACAGAGACCCGCTTGAAGGGCGTCTCGATCAGAGGCGTTTTCCCCAGGGGCACGGGAGGCACATGGCACCTGGGGGACATTTTCTGGCATTGTGGGCAGGAGGCAACATACCTTCTTATGTCATTAGCCATTCCTGGCCAAAAGTAGTAATAACTAATGCGGCTGATGGTGGCGCCTTGGCCCTGGTGAGCGCTCAGGGACGACGAGTGGCCTGTTTGCAAGACCTGGGTACGGAATTGCATGGGGACAACTACTTGGCTGCGACCACCATCTTTGTTGCCAGGGCGCCTATACAGGAGGCCTGCCTTGCAGAAAAATATAGACTTACCGGTTTGCGGCCTGCCTTCATCAACAATGGCGAAGAGCCTCAAGAGTGATGGATCGTTGCGCTGGGCTTCCCTATACTCCTTGGGGAGCGTGTTGGGGACCTCCTCCGGTGACTCATCAGGAGTCTGGGCTCTGGTAGTCACCGGGGCGGCGATGACAGGTTCTGATGGTGGAACTTCAGGGGGAGTTGCATTCAGGATGCTTGCAGTTGGAAGAGCGGGTCTTTTTGGAGTTCCCAAAAAGACGTAGCGACAACCTAGTGTGAGGTCGTAGCAGGGGTCGTCCATTACAGCGGCGTTGACGATACCGTGCACGTATCTGGATTCAACATTTATCCGTGCAATGGGTAAGGTTTGTGGCGGGGACCTGCGATCTGCTAGCTGGATCTCGACAAATTCACCAGTGAAATCTTTGGGGTTCACAAATGATCGCCTAATTATTGCTTCAAACTTGCACCCAGTGTCGTTGGCGCAAGTGGCAGGCCTGTTGTTTACGAGCACAGTTTCTACTGTTGGGGGTGGACCGTCCTCACTCAATCCTTCTTCAGAGTCCGTATCGCTCGATCCGACGATACCGCCCTGAGGGTCAGCTTTTGTTATTAGTAGCAATGGTTGAGGGGAAGTGCGGTTTACATTCCTGCAGTCGCGTGTGTCGTGGCCTGACGATTTATGGAATTCACACCATTTTTTCACTTGGCGAGAAGATGGAAGTTGTGGTGCGTAAGGCTGGTTAGGGGGCTGGCGTGTTAGCTTACCATTTTTGTGATTAGCAGTGTTTTGGGGGTTGGGGAGATTGCCCGCTTTCCTTGCCGGTGGGGTTTGATCAGATGTTTTAGGCTTCTGTTCCCTGTGGGCGGCTAGGAATCTATCAGAGTAACTGACTATTTCTTGTGGTGTAGTGACACCGCTTTCATCTATGAAGATGCGAAGGTCAGGGGTCATACATTCGCGGAGCTGTTCTACCAGAATAAGGTCTTTTAGACCTTCATAATTTTGAGTGAAGGGACTTAAGGATAACCATTTATCCAAGTATTTCTCTAGTCTAGCAAAGAGACTGGAATACATCTCACGTCTTTCAAGGCGAGAGTTCCTAAATTTCTTGTGGTAGGAGCTGGCGGTCAAGTCGAACTGGACTATCAGTGCGTTCTTGAGCGCTGAGTAGTCGTTTTGACTAGATGAGGGGAGCTTAGCATACACCTCGTAGGCCTTACCCCGAAGAGCTTGTGACACTCTAAATGGCCATTTGCCAATTGGTAGCTGGTTGTTGGTAGCCACGTTTTGAAACCTTTCTAAGAAAGTCTCTATACTTTCTTTGGTTTCATCGAAAGGTTCTAAGTTGAAGTAGGGGGGTTGACAGTTAGGGGAGTTTTGATCGGCAGCAATTGTTGTGCACGATTCGTCGTTAGCTTTTAATTTTTCTAACTCTATTTCCTTTTCTTTCATACGGAATGCGTGAGCTTCCTTTTCCCTCTCTCTATCTATTTTTTCTTTTTCCCTTTCCCTATTTTCCCACTCCTCGAACTTAGCCAGGACGAACGTTGGTCGATCATCAGGCCTGATACCTATTTGGTCTGCTAGCTCGTTGAGCTCGCGAATTTTGATAGATTTAGCTGATTCGGCTTTTGATCTAGTGCCTTCAGCCATTTTTGTGGGATAGAGGTGATGGGGAAATATGCTCAGAAGCTGAAGCGGGTGAGAGGCTAACTGAATATTTATTTAATTATGTCTTCACCTGTGTTATTATCTAAATGTTATACAACAATTATATAATTAATATAATATACTATACAGCATTGACATAATCAAACCATACTGAGCAATATGTAGTTCTATGTTATCAATATATATTTATAGGGTCTAGTGGGTGGAAATTTGTGAACGTTCTGCTTATTGCCTTGTGCCTATACTGAATGAGTTAGGGTTTGGTGATCCCGGACTAGGCGTCACAGTTTACCCCCGTTGTGGTGGAATAAGTCCGCCGATCGGTTCGTATGCACTTCCCGATGGGGACGATGGCCTGCGACTCCTAGGGGTAAAGTCTTAGAGCCACAACGTGGTAAATATTTTGTTGGTATTATATAGGCACATAGGCAGGCACAAGCAAAACGCAAAGCTTAATGATTTCGTAAAAGAACAAATATTTAATAAAGATTAATTAAGAGGAAATACAATCAGTGAGTGAGGGGGGGGGGATGTACAGGAAGATTTAGAATTTTGTGATAACGTTTAAGATCATATCATCACTGGGATATTGCTCATAAAGATTCGTGTATGGTTTGCTTATTCGGCTGTCTCTCACTTATCTGTTATGCAAGGTTCTCCTTCGGGGTGGGGTAAGTTGAAGCTCCGTTGTGTTGTAGCCAGTTGCTGGTGCCCTGCAGGTAGGCAGGCACTAGTGTGATGAATATGAGGATGCCACGCGGTGGGCTTACTCCTGCGGTAGTTGCAGACTGGTCTTGGGACTTCAGCCTGGAATGCCTTCAGTTCTGGTTGAGGGCGATGAGTGACTCACCCTCAACGGGAATGTGTGGAGAGCTGCTGAGGACTGCCTTCAGGCAACAAAACACGCCAGCCCTGGTGTAGGAGGCTATGAAATGAGACATGAGAAAAGCCTGAATTATTAAACCATACAGGCTGGTTGGCGAGGGGGGCATCCTTGGTAGGAGCGTCTCCCTCAGGCTAACTAAGATACTTGTCAACAACATTTTACTAGGTCTAGTAATAATTGCTGTACAAATAATACAATAATAATAATACAAATACAAATATAAATGTACAAGGCAGGGGCATAAATGAGGAGGGAAACAGGGGGACCATATTACATGGTTGTAGCCCCTGTGACCTCATTGACCCACAGGTAAACAAGTCCGCGGTCACTCGTGACCAGAGGACCGTGACAAGAAGAAGGGAGGGGGTGCAAAAGGGCACATAACTATGCAGGTTGACAAGCTGAAAATAGTGGGGTAGACACGCGAGACTGATTCTCAGGCCTAAGGATGCATGGTAACAGCACAGTATGTGCATAACCAAAACAAGCATAATTATAATGTATATATATGTGCACATATACAGGTACATATGCACAGGTAAGAAAATGATCTAGACGCGAGTAGGTCCAGATGATTACGGATATGAATAAATAACAAATGCATAAATAAACATTAGGATTAACTAAATTGTAAGGTGGATGTCCACCGTTGGGAATACAGTCAACATTGACGAGTTATTAAGGAACACATGTTCATAGAGATTTACAAATATCATATTTGGAAGCAAACAAGTATTAACATGGCAATGATACATAAACATATATGTTACAGGCGAAGACACACTAAATAATAATGATAAAGTTTTTCCAACTCACCCGCTTTGCCTTACACAAGTTCCCAAATGAATCGTTGACTTGAGAGTCTTCTGACTTCTCAGTGATTCTGATCTAGAATGGCATTAACCTGAAACTTTCGTCTCCGGCTTTTATAGGTTCCCGAACGGTATGTTAAGAGTAGTGACGATCCAATGGCCAGCGAGTCTTTTGAGTTTAGAATTGTTAAATTGGACCAATCTTTTCATTTGGGGCTCATTCACCTGACTTCTTTAACCCGCGACCCGGGGGGGGGGGGGGGACGAAGGAGGATGAAAGCGGAACCATACCATAATTATCAGGCTGGACCATCGCTCGACGGTACAGCGGACGGAAACGATTTGAATAGCCCTGGGCGTTAGGAGTGTCGACTCAAAGGGATGTACGTGGACACCAAATTTTAATGTCTCTGGACTTTACGGTTGCGTGCTTTTGTTTCGGCGTTCGGGGCGTAACTTTCAATTTTAATGTTCCTGAACTGAACGGCTGCGTACGTTTGTTTCGGCGTCTGGGTGTAACTTGGGATGTGTGTTTATGGCCTATAATTTGGGGGTTGGATCTAACCTTGGTGTAATAGATTGTTTGTGTTCTACCCTGGTCAGTTTAGTGTAAAAGGGGCTATACAATGCTAACTAGTGGTTAAGAGGGGGGGGATGTTCCGCACAGGTCAGTTCTGTATTGAGAAGGGACGCGTTTCGTCACAATGTGCTCTATTGATTACAAATAATTAATCCGAGCTTGAGAAGTGTCCGCACAGGACATGTCCTTTACATTCTATAGCTTATTGAGGATATAGTGCAATATTTACAGGCAGGACATGTCCTCTATACGCAAGAGTTTATTTAAGATCTAGTGTAAAATCTGCAGGCAGGACATGGCCTCTAAAGGCAATAGTCTTTTAAAGATAAAGTTAATATGAAGTCTCAGGACATGGCCTTTGTGCGCAATACTTTATTAATGATATAGCTAATATAAAGTCTCAGGACATGGCCATTGTATTCAATACTTTATTGATGATATAGCTAATATAAAGTCTCAGGACATGGCCATTGTATTCAATACTTTATTGATGATATAGCTAATATAAAGTCTCAGGACATGGCCATTGTATTCAATACTTTATTGATGATATAGCTAATATAAAGTCTCAGGACATGGCCTCTGACATGATATTTACTCAAACACATAAACACAAGATTATTTTGTAGATAAAATGGGAACTTCCTATCCGCGGAGATTGAGTCCCTCATCCCCAACACAGAGAACATAATCATTTTGTATTTGACCGATGCAATTCAGCAACTTCAAACAAAGCCGAAATTGATTTATTCCTTTGTCTAGTTTGATATCCGACAAATAAAAGGGGGAGGTCACTATCGAACTCATAGCTCTGATCTATTGCGAAGCTTCTCTTACACTGCAATCCAGTTGTTAATAACACTGAGGCGGCAGCTTACCCTTGCAATACCATAACAACGTAAAGCTGTTGTGTCTCTGGTAGATTCAACTAGTATGAAAGTATGGCCATGTAAGCGTAGAATTAAGCTTATGGGGGAGCCAACTCTGCTTGACTAGCTTAATGCTTGAAAGGAAATAAAAAAGTTTGAATCATGTTTGGAATAATGTGGATCATTGATAAGCTATTTATTTGTTTCGTGCTGATATAGGAGACTTTACATTCTACAAACTTACCCAATAGATATATGATGTGACTGACATGGGGCTGATGTTGTTCGTCCATCCTCCCCCCCCCCTTTTTTTTTTTCCAGGGCCGAATGGATTCTAGTATAAAATTGTTTTGAAAAATATTTTAATAAACAAAAGTAATCAGACTGTTATTCATTTTGACGAGCAAATTGTGTGCCCGTAATGTTTGTATTTAGTATTTAAAACCGAGGCAGGACGTTAAAGAGCAGTCGTTCTGTTGGGGTGGCTGTTTTGGCGTGGGACATTTAGGCAGGAAAGGTTTTAGTCACATTATTTGGAATGATTTGAAAACCACTGTTCATCTCATATAGTGGTCTAGTCACCTGAACGCTCCAACATAATATTTCCCAATTTTAGTATATAACAAAATTTGTTTTTTATCGATTCTTGTTCTGTTAGGTACAACGAATAATTGTGCAAAGTTTTAACTTGGTCTGAGAATGGGAAAAGGGAGAACCAACGTGTACAAACATTGTACCAGACAGAGTGAGTAGATATAAGCTTTGTAAACCAGAGTATGGGTACTAACAAAACATAAGGTGTCCACGTAAAAAACACAGTGCTTCTATCGGATCTCTAAGGATTGTAATTATTTAAAATGATATTAAGTTTCCTGGAGACATACACTCACTCGTGCATCCATGTTTATGTATATATATATATATGTATGTATATGATAGTTTTCTCCATCTGCATAATTTATTTCTTAGTATCAATTTTCTATCTTTTCATGTTTGTATGTCTTCTATCTATGTATCTTTAAGCTGATCTATGTTCTTCCGATCTCCCATTTGATCTCGGCCTCTAGACTTGTGTTACTGTCTGCTGATATTCTTAACATTTTGATGCGGCAACTGATGGCTTCAAAGACTCACCTAGTCGCATAGACCTGATTTGAAGTTGAATAACATTCATTTTTGTTCATGTCAAATATCAAAAGTCTTTTAAAAAACAAAGCTGATCTAAGGGGTAAGACATCCGTCCTTAAAACTATAACTATACATTATGTACAAGTTATTTCCCTTTTTTGATCTTTAACCAAATAATTAATTACCAATACTTAATTGACTAATTGAGTATTTTTGTTTAATTATTCATGGTTTGTTTATTACAATAAATAGTTGTTTAAGGAGACTAAACCCAAGACATTTAGCCATATATCTGAATACTGAAGTATTCGCATTTCTTGTTGATATCAAACACAATCTTTAATGACCAAGTAATTTATTGTCAAATTGCTTCCTTTTTTTTATTGATCATTAATTTTTCTGTGTCAGTGAAGAATTGTGCAACGTTTCAACATGATCTGAGAATGGGTGGGGGAGAAATAAAGTGTACAAACATTGTACCAGACAGACAGAGTTGATAAAAGCTTTGTACAAAACAAACAAAGCTTAGAGTTATTGTAATCGTAGCAATTATTTGACTTAATCATATTATTAATTTTAACAGTTCTAGACTAACAAGGATAAATTTATGCGGTTGGAAATATTTTTACCATTGATTTTGTGTAGTGAAATTTCATGCTTTTAGCATACTCAGTGCGCTATGGTCCTATCAGGCATGTCACTTGTGTGGACCAGTTGGGGGCGAGGAAGGAAGGATGGGGTATCTTGGAAAAGGTTTCCGTGCCGCATTTTGACAAGGAATTTAAAAAGTAAAGTTGTTAAACTTTATTCTATTTCGAGGACTCTATTCTCCTTGATGGAAGGCCGACACGCTAACAACTGAGCTAGACAAGTGCTTATGAAAATACCAGGTTTTATATTTATCTATTGTTAGTTTCAAACTTTTAGACGACGACCTAATTCTCTACTCACGGATTACTCCCCTAAACTAGTACTGTCCTATACAAAAATAACTCATTACGACTAATTAATACAATAATTGTCTTTTAAAAAACATTATCCATGTGGTATTAGGAAAAATGAATAATTGTGCAAAGTTTCATCTTGATCTATAAATAGGAAGTGGGAAAAATCACGTGATTGAATTTGTACAAGACAGTCAGAGTGAGTTGATCTAAGTTTTGTAAAAATAGATTCTTGTGACGTGTCTCCTAACTTTTCGTTTATTATCCAAAATGTTCGCATGTCAGGATGCATTTTATTTGTATATTTTACCAGGAAACTTCCAAACATACTCGTCAAAATAACCCAAGAAACTTTCAAAATTACATGTCAAACAAGAAATTGTCCAAAGTACAAATAGAACAAAGATTTGTTGAAATGTCTTATAGAAATCCCTAGGGCTGAAGTTCATTGAGTGCGAGCTAGTTTTCTGAACAATGTTTCATGGACAGCTTGTATCTCCACATAACATGGCTAATGGTGACCTTGACCTCTAGCAGCTACAAATGCCGAAAGTACCAAGTACTGTATAACATTGACCCCTTTATGTCCCGCGACGTTACACTGACCTATATACTTCCCGCAAAGTGTTTCCGGAAATATCCGGTGTAGGAAGGGCAGCTAGTCTAGTTTTTATATTTTCACCTCGAATTGAGATTCTGATTAGTACAGAGTTGTCATAATCTTGTTTAACCCCTAACTCACTGAGTGAGTTTTATTAAATTACCAAATTTTTTATGTGTCTAGAAAATATGTCAGAAAATTGTATAAAAATGTTTAGAAAAATTTATTTAATTAAAAAAATAATAATGAGATTATTATCAATTATGAAGAGCGAATAGTATGCACCTTTTTCAGTTGAAAATTTGAAACAGAAATTCTACTTGAAACAAACTAAAGATGCCATGAACTAAACATGTGAATTGGAAAAACGAAAACATGATTTTGTTTTTTGATTGGTCCAAACAATTGGAAATTCTGTTTGAAATTCTGTTTGACTTCCATTGTCCACCTCAAGCACAACTACTATGACGGTAACTCTATAGATGTCAACATGAACAAGGAAGAACTTCAACTCTGTCACAAATGAAATACCTTTAAGAAACAAATTATAGTTTCAACTGAATGACAGGAGATTTGTTACCTACGAATACAGGACAGATTCCGTATTGTTTTATGTCCTAGAAATATAGAAAAAAAGTTTATAGTTAACATCAGACAGTTTGTTATCGACGTGGGTGGTGCTATTGGCATGTGGTTCATATCCAACTCAAACCTTAAAGCTGATAGAGATCGTTGCCTAAAAAGTGTTTAATCTTTTTTTCTCTTTTTTTTGTTGGGGGTGGGGGGGTGGGGGTTCAGCTGTCATGGTGCGCACAGTTGATGCAGCCCCCCTTGTCGCCTGAAGGCTGATCACCGAGAGACTGATCTCCCAAGTAACATTAGATTCGTTTACCAATGCTTGTAATAAGAGTCCCTCAGCTTTTTAAATGTGAACTTTATTTGTTGTGATTTAATTGACGATGTTGAAGCAAATATCAAGAGAAAAAAACACTGGCGCTACTTTCTGGATACATTTGTAGTCAGTGGTTCTCAGTCAAAAGGAAGGGTTAAATGATGAAAATTTCATCGAATTCCGCCGTTAAAAAAAAAAGTGTTGTGAGTGAATTACTCTAGCGTTTAATTTATTAGGTCCCCGTTGATGAGAAGCAAGTATAATAATTTTTCGGTAATTAGAAACTAAAGATGAGCAAAAAAGATTTATTTTAATTTGGTTACATAGAAGGTTATTAATGTGAAGCGATATCTTATATTGAGAAGTAGCTTATCCATTTAAAGAGTTGTATAATTAATATTTTCTTATTAATAATCACCTGCATGATATAGTTAGAGCAACCGATAGTCCACCTACGGGAGTTTACTGAAGGTTTTTTTTTATTCAGTACTTTTTTTTATAAAACATCAAAAAGTCAATTAGGCCGTCACCATACATGTATAAAAAAACTTTGTAGCGTAGATCTAGGTCTGTGTAAGTCTTCTGTGTGAGCAACTGACCTAGACATAACAGATGTTACCTGTTATCGCAATGTGGGTGGTCGGAGTAATCGCTTGTTCGACAGTTTTAGTCTCAACTTTTAAGCGAAAGGACTGAATGATTCCTCGAACTATATTTTCGGAAGAGCTCTTCAACTGGCTCTTTCAGAGCGCCTCTATTGTATTTGTACCGTCGTGGAAACAAACACCTTCTGGGTGGGCCAATTTCTCTAGACAAGGATCTCAAAAACGGCTCTAACAATTTCCCTAAAAATTTGACATGTACTGTATATCGTTGGGAACAAAAATACTCGCTCGATTGTCACACTGGAAAAACTCTGGTTTGACCGTTATAATTGTTCGAAATAACTAAAGCAATCAATTTAAATGTGTCTAGAGAACGAGAGAATATGTATCTTGGACGGCCTTTACGTCTTGGGGTATTACCGCATTCCTTGAAGAGTTGAAGAAGTGTTCAGTAGTTATTAAGAGAAAGTTCAATCGCTCTATAAGATGTTTAAAGGAGGGAATGTCTTTTTAGCGGCCCCCGAAAGGGGAAAAGACGCTATTAGTTTTGTGCGAAATGTCTGTCCGTCTTTCCGTCCGTCCCGTTTAGATCTCGTAAACTAGAAAAGATATTGAAAATCCGACATCACAATATTTTAGACCATTCAAAGTTTTTTTTTTCCTGAAAGCGAAAAATCTAATTTTTAAAATCAGTTATGCAAGCTGTTTTTTAAAGAGAAAAAGCTAATTAGTATGCATTTTAAGTTAGACCTAATTTAGAACGATTAGTAATCTTATAAATTGCATTATCTTAAACAATTATGCGGAAGTATCTGAAACGTGAGAAATGGAATAAAAGATTACGCATTTTCAAAACAATTACATTATGTAAAGACCAGGAGAGGCTCGGTAAAGCGCTAAGCTTCCGAACCGAGGGTCCCGGGTTCGAATCCTGGTGAAGACTGGGATTTTAAACTTCGGAATCCTTGGGCGCCTCTGAGCCTACCCAGCTCTAATGGGTACCTGACATTAGTTGGGGAAAAGTAAAGACGGTTGGTCGTTGTGTTGGCTACATGATACCCTCGTTAACCGTAGGCCACAAAAACAGATGAACTTTACATCATCTGCCCTATAGACCACAAGGTCAGAAAGGGGAACCAATTAGGCCAGGTTCACATCTAATTTTGCATTCACTTGCTCTTATCCCTTGATCGGCAGCACCATTGGGGCACTACACAAGATCTGTCAACCTTTTTCCATTCTTATCTCTCATTTGTCTTTGATATAATTTCATTTGGATGTTCTTTCTGAAAATATTGAAGCCTGCCTAGGTGGACCTCTTAGGTGGCCGATTTTAAGTTTGTGTTTCCACACAAACTGTCTTTGTAACCTTGTTTTTTTTTTTTTAAATATTTTTTTAAAAGTTTTTATTTTTTTCTCGATGGTTGTTGTTCCAGTGTTGGATCAAGTCCTTTCTCATCATCCTGAGTTCGTGGGTGGGGCGAAGCGTGGAGGCACCTTGCTGATTTGTTCCTATCTAGCCACTTTGTTTCTCGGCTTTAAGTGGTTAAAATTAAATAATTATGTTATTCTGATCTTGATTTGGGATAACTTTAATAGTAATCTTTTTTTTTCTCTAAATAAATAAATAAATAATAATAAAGGGTGTTTGTTATTTCTTATGCTCAATTTCATATAATCTTTGAGTTGGCCTATTAGATCAAAACATTTTGAATAGATCTTTAATATTAAGTCAGATAGATAGATAGATAGATAGATAGATAGATAGATAGATAGATAGATAGATAGATAGATAGATAGATAGTGTTGACATCAATACGTTAATAAGCTACTTACAAAGTTCAGACTACAAAGATTAAATCATTTTTCTGATCATGACCTTCTCTTCTATTCGAACATTACCTTGGAACTGTTGGACAAGTCTGAAAACATTTTTAAAGAATCGAATAGCTAAGAATGAAAGAAATCTCTCTTTCTTCCTTCTCTCTCTCTCTCTCTTTCTTCCTTCTCTCTCTCTCTTTCTTCCTTCTCTCTCTCTCTCTCCTTCTTCCTTCTCTCTCTCTCTTTCTTCCTTCTCTCTCACTTTCTTCCTTCTCTCTCACTTTCTTTCTCTCAGTCCAGTCTTGAAATGATTTTTCACAGTGTGCCTTAATTGACTGTCTCCAGCGAAGTGCCCAGTAAGACAGCAGATCAAGATGTCTCGGTCTCTAGCTGACATGCACCGTCGAGACTTGCCAGTCAGTGTCAGACGACAAGGAATGAGTCTGCTGGCAAGTATTTGTGTGTCGGGGAGAACTGCTTTTGATTCTACATCTATTTCTTGAATGCTGTATCAGTTTGAAATCTAGTCCGACAGATTGACCTCCGTACGCAAGGTGCATCAACGAGCAGTATCAAATCATGCTTAGAAGATTGGCGAATTGTCTTCCCTCGTTTTATTTTTAGAATTTGCAAATTATACCTTTAAGCCTCAGTGGTTTTGTCTTTGTTTTGAGGATTTTAAAACTTTTTTTGTAGAGATTTTGTCCAATTTGTCTTTTGGAATGTTCTATCTTTAAATTGACAGATTTTAACAATGATCTATTAGCTGCTGATCTTCTAGTTCTTGTATGTGACATACAAAACGTTACATGTGCATATCTGAAGCCATTTTCTGGTTGTGTCTTACAGACATCATGGTCCCACCTTAAATAAAAATGAAATGTACCTTGAAGTATGTTTGTTGTTCGTTTCACGTGTCGAGATTGCTAGAGAAGTTTAAACAGGGAAGTTTTTTTTTATTTAATTCTACTGTCTTCCAGTTTCTATGCAGAAGAGTAAATTAATGATAAGGAGGTAGTTCGTTTCCAAAAGTGCCATAAGTTTTAAGCTTCATGTCAAGTCAACTTTTATGAAACTATATTTGAATTTGATTTGTGGTGTGTATAATTGCTTGATAATTTTCTGTTCAATCTTTTCATTATTTGTACTTGAGGATTTTATTTTTTAATTCGTAAAAAGTAATACTGTTCTCTCTCCACCCAAACAAGGATATCCTGGCAAACAATTTGATATTACGTCATCAGTTTTATTTTGGGGATTGTACATCAATCATAGGCTGGATGCCTCTTTTTGGTTATTCCTACCTTATACGGTTTTGTTTAGTGGACATTTACCGCCAATATTTTTTCTAATCAATATCGGTGCGATTGAAATCCAGTTATAACATTTTAAATTACGGGCATTTAGTGTGTGTCACAATTGTAATGTAAAACACCTCTGAAAAAACAATCATTTTTTGGCAAATAAAACCGCTCATTAAGTTATTGAATAAAAATATGTAAAGCTTTGAGCAGTTCATTAAAATTATAATTTCATAGTAGACTTGGAAGGGGCCAATTCAATGAAAGCCTATGGTAACTCAAAACCTTTCTTAATACTTGATCAACGGATGTTTTTCTAGGGGTTACGTAGCGGGGCACTTCAAGGTCATATTAGGAAAAAATCTGCTTTCTATTTCACAGAAAACTTTCGTAGATGTATGTTGTTGTCGGAATTTCTGTAAGCATTAAATATAGCATAGAAAGAGTGGATGGGACATTCCAGGCGAGCGAGGAAAGTTTTTGATGGTTCTAGAAGAGGCAGGAGAGAAATCATGAAAGGTATATAAAGACAGGCATATTCAGTTTCGGGAGATCAGAGACTATGGAAAGTAAATGTGTTTTAATTAAATTGTATTGTACATTTCTGAAGTGTATATCATCAACAGTGATTCCAAGTGCAAGAATGCATGTTTTATATTTATTTTGAAAATATTTCCTTATTTTTAAATGTATACTTTAAAGTAGTATCTCCGGCAACATGATACTGTATGTGTTCTTACATTGTTACAGGGGATATATTATATAACAACGTTCCAATGCTTCAGTCTCACAGAGTCAAAAATATTAACCTTAAGATTTATCAATTTTTCTTTTATAGCGAACTAATAAGAAAGTGATTTAGAATAAGGGAATCTCGTAAGTTCCAAGAATTCTTGATTTCAAGAAACTGATATCAAACCATTGTGGTTTTGTTTTCTTATAGTTTACCAAATTCAGATATTTAACATTCAACTGCTTTCTGTTGGAGCTTGATTCTTGTATTCTCTATGAGTCTCTTGTTCTAGATTCAGCTTCATACTTTTGATCAAGATGAGTTGAACTGGCTTTACTTTTGGCAAGCTGATTACTGATCTTAGCCTCTCGCCTTCTGCGTTGCTTCTCAATCCTATCATAGCAAGCACCTAGAAAATGTTTTCCTCACTATTAGCTGATAGACACACAAACATTGTCCTTTTGTTCCCCGTGTATATGTCTAAATACATTTGACTATTTAGCTTAACTTATTCTACTCCCCCCCCCCCCATTTTTCTTTTTCCCTTACCAAGCAGTGGCTCTTAAAACTCAGAATGAGAACCTCTAGTCTAATGTAAAACGGCTTCTGTTCATTTCACCTGTCAACGCTCAATGACAGAGAGAAAAACAAATCTCATTAATCTGTGCTGTAGAGAAACTGGAGGGAAAGCGGGACTTTGGGATCAGGTTCCGGTCAGAACATGGCGCACGTTCTCTGTCTAATTGTAGTTTTTTTTTTTTTTTTAAATAAAAGGTCAGAAAAGAAAATAATATAAGTTTTAAATAGAAAACATAAAAAAAAAAAAAAGATTTTAATCAAAGAAAGACTCAAAGTCATCAGGAACGGAAACTCTGAATTTGATGTGTCGAGAACAAATGTTTTGTGATTGGGATTGGATAAAGACGACACCTAGAAATGTTGTCTATCTCCCTGGGCTATTGTTTTATTTTTTTAATATCTAATTAATCAATTTGCTATTTTTGCAACACTAAAAAATCGTAGAGTATTTCTTTATAGTATGGTTCGTTTTTATTGGCAAATGTACAGGTGTGCACCAAGAGCAGTGCTAAGTTACTAAATTGTGTAGGCTTGTATCCAGAGCAGTGCTAAGTTACTAAATTGTGCAGGCTTGCATCCAGAGCAGTGCTAAGTTTCTAAATTGTGTAGGCTTGCATCTAGAGCATTGCTTGGTTTCTAAATTGTGCAGGCTTGTATCCAGAGCAGTGCTAAGTTTTTAGATTGTGTAGGCTTGTATCCAGAGCAGTGCTTAGTTTCTAAATTGTGCAGGCTTGCATCCAGATCAGTGCTAAGTTTCTAAATTGTGTAGGCTTGCATCAAGAGCAGTGCTTGGTTTCTAAATTGTGTAGGATTGAATCCAGAGCAGTGCTAAGTTTCTAAATTGTGTAGGCTTGCATCAAGAGCAGTGCTTGGTTTCTAAATTGTGTAGGCTTGTATCCAGAGTAGTGCTTAGTTTCTAAATTGTGTAAGTTTGCATCAAGAGCAGTGCTAAGTTTCTAAATTGTGTAGGCTTGCATCAAGAGCAGTGCTTGGTTTCTAAATTGTGTAGGCTTGTATCCAGAGCAGTGCTTGGTTTCTAAATTGTGTAGGCTTGCATCAAGAGCATTGCTTGGTTTCTAAATTGTGCAGGCTTGCATCAAGAGCAGTGCTTAGTTTCTAAATTGTGTAGGCTTGCATCAAGAGCAGTGCTTAGTTTCTAAATTGTGTAGGCTTGCATCAAGAGCAGTGCTTAGTTTCTAAATTGTGCAGGCTTGTATCCAGAGCAGTGCTTGGTTTCTAAATTGTGTAGGCTTGCATCCAGAGCTGTGCTTAGTTTCTAAATTGTGCAGGCTTGCATCAAGAGCAGTGCTAAGTTTCTAAATTGTGCAGGCTTGCATCAAGAGCAGTGCTAAGTTTCTAAATTGTGCAGGATTGCATCAAGAGCAGTGCTAAGTTTCTAAATTGTGTAGGATTGTATCCAGAGCAGTGCTAAGTTTCTAAATTGTGTAGGATTGTATCCAGAGCAGTGCTAAGTTTCTAAATTGTGTAGACTTGCATCCAGAGCAGTGCTTGGTTTCTAAATTGTGCAGGCTTTCATCAAGAGCAGTGCTTAGTTTCTAAATTGTGTAGGCTTGCATCAAGAGCAGTGCTTAGTTTCTAAATTGTGTAGGCTTGCATCAAGAGCAGTGCTTAGTTTCTAAATTGTGCAGGCTTGTATCCAGAGCAGTGCTTGGTTTCTAAATTGTGTAGGCTTGCATCCAGAGCAGTGCTTAGTTTCTAAATTGTGCAGGCTTGCATCAAGAGCAGTGCTAAGTTTCTAAATTGTGCAGGCTTGCATCAAGAGCAGTGCTAAGTTTCTAAATTGTGCAGGATTGCATCAAGAGCAGTGCTAAGTTTCTAAATTGTGTAGGATTGTATCCAGAGCAGTGCTAAGTTTCTAAATTGTGTAGGATTGTATCCAGAGCAGTGCTAAGTTTCTAAATTGTGTAGACTTGCATCCAGAGCAGTGCTTGGTTTCTAAATTGTGTAGGCTTGCATCAAGAGCAGTGCTAAGTTTCTAAATTGTGTAGGCTTGCATCAAGAGCAGTGCTTAGTTTCTAAATTGTGCAGGCGTGCATCCAGAGCAATGCTTGGTTTCTAAATTGTGTAGGCTTGCATCCAGAGCAGTGCTAAGTTTCTAAATTGTGTAGGCTTGCATCCAGAGCAGTGCTTGGTTTCTAAATTGTGTAGGCTTGCATCAAGAGCAGTGCTAAGTTTCTAAATTGTGCAGGCTTGCATTAAGAGCAGTGCTTGGTTTCTAAATTGTGCAGGCTTGCATCAAGAGCAGTGCTAAGTTTCTGAACAACTGTTTGTCTCTCACCTTTCACCCCTAAGTAGCCAGCATATGAGACTTTATAAAAACTATATGTGGTTATGTATTTCTGTATCCATTGCATGTCTCTATGTCATACTGTTGAGAATAAATAGAAATATGTTGATCATGCTAGGTTTGATTTTGTTTCCACTCCACCTCTCATTATGGGATAAGAAAGTATATAAGAGGATTGGTAGATTTTGTCAACAGTCATCAGTCAATAAGCTAATTAGATCATTGACTTGTCATCAAGGTGCCCGAGTGTGAGGCACTAATCAAAATCAATAACGTCTGAGTGTCAGTGTTTGTGTTGCCCATCTCTCGAAGCAGTATATTTAACCAAGTCATGCCTGGAATGTTTACTAAGGGTATTGTTGATAACCTCTGCTGTCGCTATAAGCACTAAATAATAGAAATTGTTGTCATTATTAAGCGTGTCTAAGTCTAAGTAACATTTCTTCATTAAAAATAAAATAAATGACATTTGGGGCAACTGTTTTAAAATCAATCACGCACAGACACACACACATACATCCCCCCCTACACACGTTCACACACTTGTCCACACACTCGTAAACAGAACTGAAGTTTCTCAGCTAAGTATGTCAACTTTTAAGTTTTGAAATCTTTGCACCAATTAGTCGTGAGGTAGTCGATTAAAAACTTAGATCCATTTTAATTTAATCGGAAAAAAAGCTAGAACTATGGTCATTCCTAACTACACATGTTCAGGGGCGGACTGGCTATATGGGCAATTGGACAAATGCCCGGTGGGCCGGTACTCAAATGGGCCTGATTGGTCTCATGAATGCTACTGTCATGCATTAAATTGTTTTATAATATTCTCATATATAGAGGGCTATATGAGCGTCATGTTAAAAACATCTTTTACAGACTACTGTGTTCTTCTTCTTCGTTCTCATTGTTATCTTGGAGCGTTCAGATGACTTGACCAATATATGAGATGAACTGCACAGTGGTTGGGGTGTCCGTGTCTTATACGGGCCTCTTGGTAAAGAGAGCAGTTTTGGAGGACGTGGTCGGCATTCTCTGGTGATACTCCACATGGGCAGATTTCACTGGTTCCAATTTTGAGCTTCCGGTACTGTTGTGTCCGGTCCTGAGTCGAAAGATTAGACGTTGGTCTTGTCGGGATAGCTTATAGTAAACGTCATCTTTCTTGTGATTTGGATGAGAGCTCGTCCATTTCTCATTTATTTTATTTACAATTAATTTCTTCAATTCTTCTAGATAGAGTGCAGAATTTATTTGTGAGTTAGTTCTCCCACTCTTGGCGATTTTGTCAGCCTTCTCATTTCCTTCTAGTTGTATATGCGCTGGTATCCATTGAATAACAGTTTTTTTGCTGTTGTTGTTGAGCTTTGCAAGTGCTGTTCTTAGGTTTTTAATACAAGAGCAATCAGAGTTTTGCAAGCTTTGGAGGGTTGTTTTCGCATCGGTTAGAACTGTGTGGGAAACTTGGATGATTTGCTAGCATGGTAGCAACTAGTGCTAGTGCTTCCCTTTCTGCTCTGTGACTGTCAGACTACTGTGTAATACTAGTTTAATCTAACACATTTTCAAAACTAATGTGATAGCCTACATCTGTAGACAGCGCTATTAGTAGGCTTCATCCTTTTAGGGCCTACAAACATAGCGATTACAACGAAACATAAGGCCTATATTTCTTATAAAGATATAGGGTATTATAGAGCATGCATACAGTTATCGATACATTATACAAAAATAACATAATAATTTTCAGAACAGTTAGGCCTATAATTAGAGGCCCATCCAATGATATACAATTTATGAGCTGTATTATATAGAAATGCCTGGGCCGATTTTGACATCCAGTCCGCCCCTGCACATGTTACAAAGCTTCAAAGCTGGCATCACTAGCAAAGGTTTTCTCACGTTCAGGTGTCCAGCGAGTCTTTTTAATGTTGATATATGGAGGCTGATCCATAAATTATCAACCAAGCTTATTTGGTGTACCAGGTGAAGATAATACGGAGATATTATTACTCTACTGGTAAACAAAGGGAATTAACGACATTAAAACAAGAACTACAAATCTAGAAAGCAAAAAGTAAAGAGGATGAATACACGCCCATGTCATCTAATTATTGATTTTTAAAATCGAATACTCTCTCTATGTATCATATTGTATTTAACCATTGCTCTAAGAACACGCCTTAGAAAATTATACCAAAGAGAAGTTCTTGTCAACTCTCTCTCTCTCTCTCTCTTTCTCTCTCTCTCTCTCTTTCTGTCTCTATCTTTCTCTCTCTCTCTCTGTATTTCTCTCTCTCTTTCTCTCTCTCTCTCTCTTTATCTAAATTTTCATCTTTATCTTGTTGTATGTATATTTAATTATGTGCTTGTGTCTGTCTATATAGCATCAACCTGGATTTTTTTTTATTCTGATGCTGTTACAATTTTTTTTATAAGAATCACAATTTAGTACACTGAAATCTACATCTTGTAGAACAGTAATCTATATCAGTGGTTCCCAAACTTTTTCCTTAACGGAACATTTCGCACATTTTGAGTATTTAGCGGAACACTTTGCTTATTTTTTAGAGAGATTAATTCACGTGGTGGCCTACTAGTTAATTATTCCATTAATTCGTGGAACACATATTCAGGTCTTGTGAAACACTAGGGATCCGCGGAACACAGTTTGTGAAACACTTATCTTTATAATAGTAAGGTATTGTAAAAAAAAATAATTCTATATTAGCGGCCCCCGAATGGGGAAAAGACGCTATTATTTTTGTGTGGTCTGTCTGTCCGTCCGTCCCGTTTAGATCTCGTAAACTAGAAAAGATAGTGAAAATCCGACATTATGTTATTTTAGATTAGACCATTCAAAGTTCGGATGCAATGGCTAAGGCGAAAAATGTAAATTTAAAATTAACTATGCAAGCAGTTTTTTCACAAAAATACACCATTTTTAAAACTATTCATAATTAAAATAACATACACGGCAGGCTATTTAGTAAAGGAGATGACTTTTAACCATATTTTTAACACATTTATGCAAACGGTTTTAGTTTTTTTGTCAAAGTATTTTTTTTAACAATGCTATTGATAAATTAAGTAAGTTCTGTTATGCTGACTTTTAGATTTACAAAAATGGTTACTTTTTTTTAAAGAGAAAAAATCATGCATATAAATGGAACATAATTTAAAACGACAATTAATTAATAAGTTGCTTTTCATATAATCGCGTAGATTGTAGCACATGTGATCGTAGGTAGGAAACTTAACTAAAGGAATTATTTTTTTTACGGAAATGTTTTTTCTTGAGACTCTCAATAATAGATTGACCCTTTACAAAACAATTAGATCAATTAGATAATCATTATAAGTCATCAGTTTGGCCAGGTTCACATCTTACTTCACATTTACTTTCACCTATCCCTTGGTTTGCTCGACCGTTGGGGCACCTGTCAACCTTCTTTCTCCATTCTTCTCTGCCATTTGCCTTAGATATAATTTCATTATGATATTCTTTCTGAAAATATTGAAACCTGCATTTTTACCTCCCTGGGCGGACCATCTCTGGGGCCGACTTTGAGTTTGTGTTTCCACACAAACTGTCTTCTTAACCTTATTAATTTCGGATAGTGACAATACTTTGGATTTTTATTTCTGACAATCTCTAAATTCTGTCACTAAAATCCTTAGGTAGTGGAAGGTACTCATTGGGATTTTTAAGTCTCTGATTGAAGAAACGTTTCGGGTAACTCTAATTACAAAACGTACATGTATAAATAAACAAATAATGGCTAAAATAAAATGTCTGCATCTTTAGTACATTCTTCAGATAAGAAAAATTTGTTGTAGGTGCCTGATAGTGGGAGTTCTTTAGCTTTAATAGAGATTGATTAATTATTCTTCAACAAACTAGTTTTTTTTTTTATAATAGTGTGTATATTTTGTTACAAATTTGATGTCTTTGAAATGTAGACCCCCCTTTTCATGGTAAGGCCAGCAGAGTCATTCACACTTCAGACTCGAGTTGTCTTAAATGCGTCACTAAATACTGTTTCAAATGTTCATCTCATAAATATATTATTTATTTATTTTCTTTTTTTCTCCCATTATTTTTTATTTAAAATTGTTATATAAATTCACTCTGTTTGTCTGTCTGGTAAAAGTTTAAACACGTTATTTCTCCCACACCCATTCTCGAATCAAGTTGAAATTTTGCACAATTATTCATTGGTATAAATAATGCATAAATCTATAAATAGAAAAATTATGTAATTAACTAATTGGTCACTTAAGTGTTGCTTATTAATTTTTTGTTTGATACAAACCAGGGAAATTAATCCTTGATTATTCACAGATATGGTTAAATATATCGTTATTTCTCCCACACCCATTCTCGGATTAAGTTGAAAATTTAAATAATATAATAATATAATAATATAATTTAAATAATATATTATTTTACCTACCAAAACATGAATCAATTTTTTTAAATAACCTATGTTTATTGCGATTTAAGAAATATGACAACTAAAATGTATCATTTGGCCTCATTGACCACTACACGAATATTTATCAACACTGTCTTAAGATATTTTGGTGTTCAAGAAATTAAAAGGGCGGTAACCGTGCATACACGATTACTGTTCTTGATCAATGATTGCCCTCGGCCATTCCTTTTATTTTACTCCGTGGACCGCCATGAATAGCGGTTTCTATTGCAGGAGAGTACACGCCTGGCGCTCAGCTTTCATAGCAGTCTCAGCTGTTTGGTTCTCTGGAGAGCTATGCCAACATTCAAATACACAATTAAAATCTCTCAAACAGAAAAGACTTTTTTTCCTTCATTTGTCATATTGACCAGAGAAGTAACAAAATTGTTGGACAGAAAAACAAAAAGATAAAACCAATAGCAGTAGACCAGTAGTGTATTTGATTGTGTAAAGAATGGCTTGGAAATGTATAGAATGTAGTTTATTGAATTGTACCTCTGTAAACGATTTACTTCAAATGAAGATAAGTCATTCTGCTACAATGTAAATGATCTATTAATATTCTAACATATACACGTGTTGACCATTTACTCACTGACGGATAATCACTAATTCTTCCACTTGCCGTGGACAATATTATACAACAATTTAGCCTGTTATTGCATAACTAAAGCCTAGAACTACGAAGACATTTTCAAGATTGAAATCATAAGCAGTTCAATTTACCTAAATAAAAATGTATTTGCAATTTCTACCTAATAGGTTTCTTAAAGCCGACATTTACCTGTATAAAGCACGAAATTATATTTCCTTCCGATTTAAATTATTAGTAACACTATTTTTTTTTTTTTGCGTAACCACAGACATACATGATACCTAGACTGGACACAAAAATGTCGTGAAAACAAAACCCCACCTGAAACGTTGTTTTGTAAAGTAATTATACGGAGTAAAGTTTTAAAACCCTAACCTATGTAAAATATACTTCAATGTTTAGAGCTAGATCTAGTAATTGGACATCGAAAATCTGCAAAATGGAACTGCATTATTTCTAAACTTTGAAAACTAAAGATCACTATTTTTTAAGACAGAAAAGATCGATTTTCTTAGATTCGGTGCGACTTCCCTTACAGCTAGAAAAATATAGGTCTGTGATCTGATCATTTATCGGATAAGAATTTGTTCTCGTTTTCTATATAATATATATATATATATATATATATATATATATATATATATATATATATATATATATATATATATATAGAGAGAGAGAGAGAGAGAGAGATAGATAGAGAGATAGATAGATAGATAGATAGATAGATAGATAGATAGATAGATAGATAGATAGATAGATAGATAGATAGATAGATAGATTGGTGCATGCACACAACCCACATGCCACTAAAGCCGGACATTTGATTGCGCTAGTTCACGTTGAACCATCCAACCGTTCTTTGATTGGCCGTGGGAAGCGAATGTTCTAGACGCGGAAGGATGCATCTAAGCGTGTAAGTGTTGACAAATTTCCTGCCTTAAATACGATTGCTATAAAAAAAATTATTACATTTTAAATCAGGTTTCAATGTAATAAAGAAGACAAAATAAATGAGTTTGGGATTTTACAGCGCTGTGTAAGGCCATGGTCAGGATAACAATTAGACTTGGTCAAATGTTGGCTCGTTCAACCAAGGGTACCGATAAGTCTTCTTTTTAGGTGGACAGAACGTTTAAGATGGATACTCTCCTTTTTTCTTTGTGGATAGAAAATTTATATTAGTATATGGTAAATGTTTCTTGTTTTTAGGTTCTAGAGAAATTGTTAATCTTAACTCTAACAGTTTGTGATTTATGATGTCTTTTTCCTATTCTACCTTCTACCTCTACATGGGTATAGTAATCTAGTAAGGAAAGTGAGATCGAATCCTTGCTGTGCTGGAGACATATATTCCTCATTAAGTGTTGGCTATAAAACATACTTGATGAGCTTGGTTACATTTAATCCTTGGCCACCAAAATCTCATATGAAGCTTAGAATACATTATTTTTAAATCATATATTGAAAAAATTGGTATTACAGTATAGTTATTGTTCTATAGTGTCTTGTTCGGGCCTCTAGACAGAGTATGCAGCTTTAGAGGACATGGTCTGCATTCTCTAGTGTCTCCCACTAGTCCCTATTTTTAGCTTGCTATTCAGTGCTGTAGAATAGGACTTAATCAGCTCAACTTAAAATCTGAACATTGCTTCTTTTTTTTTAAAACGTTTTGCAGCCAAAATGTTGGTCACATTTTAACATAAGCGTTGCAACTTTTTAAAGCATTTTAAATAGGTTTAAAAATCAACAAAGAATTAGCTGAGTGTATCGTTACGTTTCTATTTGTCTTCAATTAAAAAGAATATTTAGCCGATTCTATTACCATATCATTTCATTCAAGCTGGTTGCTTTTCCCTTCAGATTGAGCAATTGTAGAAAATGACGACAGACTTGAACGTGAATGAAATAAAATATTTGAGTTCAACTTTTCTTTAGTTCAAAAGTTGAAAAAAAAAATGGGATTAAAATTGTGATTGAGTCAATGTTTTTACGCCTTCTTCTGTCCCCAGGGTATGCCGAGAAACAGTGTATGGACGACGGCACGTGGTTCGTCCGTGGCAACAATACCAAGGAGCAGAACTTTGAGTGGACAGACTACACCAAATGTCTGCACAAAGAGGTCAGTGCACTCCCCTTGTTTCCGCACTCGCAAGTGCTGTGTAGACATTGCGTGATCTGGTCTTTTACTGGATTATTTCTAAACATAGTTCCAAAGTGAAAGTTCCAAAGTGAACCTAACCAGAGGATAAGACCGGAAATCAACTCTGATATAATACTTTATAACATTCGAACACTCCTGTAATGTTTTTATACAAAAAAAAAGTATAGGATTTAATGGACATAACAGAAAAGTGTAAAAAGCATTTTGCAATGTTGCACGAATAAAGTTAAAACAAGGAAAATATACAAAATTCTTTTAAAAAAAAAAAGCTTATCTAAAGCAAGAACTCCGCACTTACAACTATATCTTCTCTGTAATGTAGAAGTTAGTTCCTTTATTTAATATCAAACAAAATAATCATTTACCAATGATATATTGACTAATAGGTAAATTTTTTAATTAATTTCTGTTTTGTTTGGGGCAAAAAATTATTATTTAAAGTTTCAACTTGATCTCAGTGTGTACATTTATCTAAGGGAAGAAAACCTAAATATTTAGCTACATCTGTATACATATATACAAAGTAAAGTTCCACTTTCAGACCTTGTGGTCTATAGGGCAGATGATGTAAAGGTCATTTGTTTCTGTGGCCTACGGTTAACAAGGGTGTCTTGTTGCCAGCAGAACGACCAACCGCTTTTACTTTTCCCCAACTAATGTCAGGTACCATTTGAACTGGGTGGACTCTTAGGCGCCGGAAGATCCCGAAATTAAAAATCCCAGTCTTCACCAGGACTCGAACCCCGGATCCCGGTGCGGAAGCCAAGCGCTTTACCGCTCCGCCACATTTGTATATACTGAAGAATTAATTTCCCGTGTTGGTATCAAACAAAATAATTAATTACCAGTAATGAATTGACCAATTAGATAATTTTTTTTATTGTTTAGTGTACAATTGTGAAAAGTTTCTACGTGATCCGACAATGGATATTGGAGAAAATTCCTCCTGAATATAAATATAAACCTGTGGGTCTTTAACTTCCAAAGCCTTTTAACAAGTGACTTGAATATACATTTAATCATGAAACAGAAGTTTAGACGACCTAGGGCGTTATGAGTATAAGTGTAGGAAACCAAGAACTGGACCGGAAGTTGTCTATTGTGAGCTCTGGAGTTAAGAGCAAAGATATCTGTCTTGTAATAACACTGCAATTGGTTGTTAGTACATTTTCATGAAGTACAACTTATTGATTGGGCGCGTTTTATAATTATCATATTGGCTTTTCAATTTCTGGATTTCTAGGACGCCCCTGAGTCCACCCTACTCTAAAGGATACCTTAAAGTAAAGCCGGTGGTTCGTTGTGCTGGCCACATGGCACCCTGCTCGTTAACCTTAACTGCCTTAACATCTTCTGCCATTTGGTCCGCATGGTCTGAAGGGGGAACTTCTGTTTGAGTTATTGCTTACTCTGCAATGTACGCGAGTAACTTGTTGAGATTTTCTACAGCCTCAAACCTAAGTCTATCTAAATGCCAGAGTACACTTACTAACTCACTTACCTATATAAACTCGCGTTGACATGCTTACGTTCAGTTTTGAAATCTATAATTATCAGGAGGGCAGGTAACAATAGCTATAGGTCTATTGGCAATTCAATCGTGGTCCGGATCATATGATAATGCCAAGGCTAAGTTTTACACCCAGTCCACCCCCTGCCATAAAGCAAATTTATATTTCCTCAACGGATATTCCCAGAAGAGAACTGCAAGCATTGAGTACTTCCTAAAGGCATGTTGTAAGCAGACTATTGTGACCAACCATTGAGTACTTCCTAAAGGCATGTTGTAAGCAGACTATTGTGACCAACCATTGAGTACTTTCTAAAGGCATGTTGTAAGCAGACTACAGTGACCAACCATTGAGTACTTCCTAAAGGCATGTTGTAAGCAGACTATTGTGACCAACCATTGAGTACTTCCTAAAGGCATGTTGTAAGCAGACTACAGTGACCAACCATTGAGTACTTCCTAAAGGCATGTTGTAAGCAGACTATTGTGACCAACCATTGAGTACTTCCTAAAGGCATGTTGTAAGCAGACTATTGTGACCAACCATTGAGTACTTTCTAAAGGCATGTTGTAAGCAGACTACAGTGACCAACCATTGAGTACTTCCTAAAGGCATGTTGTAAGCAGACTACAGTGACCAAGAAAATTACTTCAATCTTAAAGAACTCAGAGCAGCAGGTTCCCTGAAGTGTGGTGGTAAACTGTCTTCCCTCTGCACAAAGTGTTTCACTTTCTTTCAAGTCTAGCAACTCTCCAACGAGAACAAAAATATTGCATGAAATATTCAACAATCTTTCACTTAACTCTTAGCGGCGTTTCAATGGATTCAAAGAGAGAAGATGAAAAAAAAAAAAGAAACAATTCCATTTTGTTTTGAATTTTTAAATTAAAGTTTAAGTCTTTGAAATCTTAGTAGGATTATGATTTTTATTTTTAAGTACACACACAAACACACAAAAAATATCTATATCTATATCTATCTATCTATCTATCTATCTATCTATCTATCTATCTATCTATCTATCTATCTATCTATCTATCTATCTATCTATCTATCTATATACGTATTCTTAATTCAAAAATTCCAATTCATATCGGAAGTATGATACGACGAAAGTGAAATGTATTTCCTATAGCACTTTCCCTTTTTGAGACGTTAAGGTTACTGACAGACGAACAGCATAAACACAATAGCAAAACGTGACGGTGGATAAGAGTTAAACAACGTCTTTTTTTTTCCACGTCTGGCTTGGCGTAGTGGCTGCGTGGTAAGTCGATTAGCTTCCGAACCGAGGCGTGTCGAGTTTAAATCTCAATGAAGACTGGTATTTCGAACTTCGGGACTTTAGGACGCCCTTCCGTCCACCCGACTTGAATGGTCTGGCCGTTGTGCTGGCCACATGACACCATCTTTAACCGTTTTCTCACAGAAGAAGACGAGCTTCACACCATGTACTCTCATAGATCGCAGGTTCTGAAAAAGAAATTGAGAGGGGGGGTTGTACAGACCTTTTATTTATATATTTCTTTTCCCCGTGGGATTTTTAGGGCGCCCCTGAGTCCACCCAACCCTAATGGGTACCTGACTTTAGTTGAGGAAAGTAACGGCGGTTGGTCGTTATGCTGGCCACATAACACCCTGCTTGTTAGCCGTTGGCCATTGAAACAGATGACCTTAACATCATCTGCTCCATAGATCGCAAGATCTGAAAAGGAAACTTTTTTTTACTATTTCTTTTCCCCATTAAACAAACCTGACATTCTCATATAAACATATCTTTCCTTGATACACAGTTGCTTAGGTTTTTGTGTAGTCCATTATTTTGAATGGAAGCCCTTGTCAACAAACAAACAAAAAAAGAGTAACTAAACCACTAGTTAATTAAATCACCGTGTCTGTATGAAGCCTTAGTTAGCTTATATTAAATACTAAGAATAATCATATTAATTTATTTACTAAACGATACTAGACTAATCTCTATTTTAAAAAAAGAGGAAAATAAAAAAGTGCATTAAAAAAAAAAGGCCTTTCTAAGGGGAAAGTTATGTAGATGTATAGCTATATATATATATATCCATTTTCTCTTGATCAATAGCAAGCTAAATTAATTAACTAGTAATTAATAAATTGATTGGTTAATATTTTTTTGTATTGATTAATGTTTTGTTAGGAACAACAACTTGATCTGAGAATGGGAATTAGTAGAACTCACGTGTAAAAAAAAATACCAGGCAGAATGAGTTGATATAATCTTTGTAAAAGACATACAGGGATCTGAACTCTTTATTGTATGCTCATAGACATAAATAAATATAGACTGGCCGATAAAAGAGTTTTATGAAACGAAAATTTGTGATTTGCAATTTTGTGTGCTTTATTATACAGCATTTATGAGCAGTATAGTTTTGTTTAATCTCGAGGACTGAAGATCATGCAACTTTTCAGAATTCGGAAATCCGACAACAATAGATATAGTAGAGTCACTATTGCGGAGCAGGCATGTTTGCGGAACAGCTCGTCGAAATTAATTTAAATCTACTTTATTTTGAAATTTTCTGCTAAACTACTGTAACGGTACTGCGCATGGTCCATTTCTCTACATTACCAATATAAGGGTTTTCCTTTCACAGCAGAAAATTAATTTTGACTCCAGGTTAAAGTTGACAGGTGTGGAATCGTCCATTATTTTTCACGTACCAGGAGAACCGCATAGGCCATGGCTTAAGGCTTTTTAAAAATGATAATGACACATCACCTGCATGATACACAAATTTTTCGGTTTATAAATGGATGAGGAAAAACTTCATTTCATAGCTATCTACCAGGAATTCAATTTTAAAAAAAATTAGGAGGTGTTTATCCTGTTTTTACCTTTTTAAAGATAGTCACAATTGTGGAACACTATAGATGTTATTTATTTGACCTGCGCATTTACTATCATTTAGCTTAATATTTACATACTGATTTAGATATCGGAATTTAAATATGAGTTTGTATTAGTATACATAAATTTAAAAACATTTAGAGAATAATATTACATATAATATATAATTTATGATTACCATACGTCCAGCAAACAGAAGACAAATCATAATACCATATATAAATATATAATATTAATATAACAAAAAAAAAGACTAAAAGAATAGTGGGGAAAAAAACTTGTAAGGAAAATCAGGGTAGTGTGACGTCAAATACAATTAAAGAAGAGGTAGAGAATCTAAAAGTGACAATGTGTTGTCTTAAGCTTTAATAAAATAAAATTAATGTAAAGGATAAGGAGTTCAAGTATTAGACTAATAAAATATATGCTTTATATAGGCTTTGTTCCGACATTTTTACCCTGTTCCGCAATTGTGACTTCTTTAAAAATCCTGTTCCGTAATTGTGACTACCCATATCTCAGTCGAATTGAATGTAAAATTTAAATATCTGTTGAAAAACTAAACAATGCGTCTATTTTTATCGGAAGATGGATGGGCAATGCCTAGATACTTTTAGTTTTTCCATAGGTCTAATCATTAAGGAGCAAAAAATTGAAAACTAAAAGTAGCTGCAAACTGTTCCGCAATAGTGACTCTACTATATACATGTTTTCAAGTTACATGAAGTTATTTCCTTTTTCCAGTCTATATTTAGTAATGTCTTTGTGTATGCTGCATAAAAATACTAAATCGCATCGTTTAAGTCCCCTTGTTTCTATCTATAGCTTTGACTTCACTTCCTGTTGTAATGTTCATCTCTAGATTCACTCTGATCACTGTTTTATCTTGGCCCAGGTCTGAGATTAAGGCCCTTAGAGACATGCAGTAATTGATGCTCTAGTGAAGTCTCAGCGATATGCTAACTTAAGTAGTGGCTAAAGGCTATCTGTGGTCATCGCGAGCCATTATGCGTGAGGGAATAGAGAAAAGGGGAGGGGTGTATTCGTGTTTCTCGTGATAAAGGCTCACTTAAAGCGGCGCGTGGGACGTGGGTTACGTCAAGTTTGCAGATGGGATAATCATAGGATGAGCCAATCGCAGAGAAACATCGCAACGATCAGACCAGGATTAACGTTGGGCAGAACACAAAACTAAAAAAAAAAAAATCGAATCAAACATCTTCTCCTCGTCCTGATTACCTCCCCCTCCCAACAGTCCTAACTACTTTCAATCCGTGTTTAACGTTGGAGTCCTGATTACTACCCCCCTCCCAACCCTTCTAACTACTTTCAATCCGTTTTTTTTTCTTGGGGGGGGCGGTCCTGATTTCCATCCCCCCCCCACCCTAGTACTTACTTTAAATCCGAGTTTAACATTGGGGTCCTGATTACGACCCCACCTCCAAACCATCGTAATTAATTTCAATCCGAGTTTAACATTGGGGTCCTGATTACCTCCACCCCTCAACCTTCTATTACTTTCAATCCATGTTTTACTTTGGGTTCCTGATTACCATCGCCCCCCCCCCCCCCAACCCTTGCAATTACTTTCAATCTGAGTTTAACATTATAGTCCTGATTACCACCCCACCACCAAACCATCGTAATTACTTTCAATCCGAGTTTAACATTGAGGTCCTGATTACCACCTCCTGTCTCCCTGAGTCCTGCCTTACATCAGATGCTGTGGTAGGTGGTGAGACGATAATTGCAACAGATGACCTTGACTTTATATATCCAGAGATAGAATTTGGAACAGCGTTGGATGTCAAGGAATTACAAAAATGTTGGAATTTGATTCTCTTTGTATAGATAAGCAGAAGCGTAGCTAGGGTGGGGGAAAGGAGAGAGAGAATTTGAAAATCTCCCCGGGCCCCCACTTTAGGGGGGGGGGGGGCCCAAATGAGTGTTTTTTTACATTAAATATTAAATATTAAACAAAATGTAGGGGCCCCTAAAGAGGTCAAGCCCCCTGGGCCCCAAAATAATGGCGAATTCCTAGCTACGCCACTGTAGATAAGTGCATGCAATGTTTAGCTACGCCACTGTAGATAAGTGCATGCAATGTTTAGCTACAGAGATGAAATCACTTTATTTTAAAACAGCAACCATGCAGATGTACGTAGACATCTTAAAATAGGCAGACTACGGAAAGACAGACAAAAATACAAACAGACAGACAGATCCGGAAACATTTTTTTTTTGTGGTCATCGACCTTGACCTTATTATTGCAAGATGAGACTAGCATGAAGGACCTCAAGTAGACTGAATTCAAGGTAGTAACAATTCATAAGAAATTTATTTCCTGTTTAATAAGACCAAGATAGTAACAATTCATAAGAACTTTAGTTCCTCTTTAATAAGACCAAGATAGTAACAATTCATAAGAACTTTAGTTCCTCTTTAATAAGACTGTACTAAGTATCTCTGGATTTTTGTTCCAAGTATTCTTACAACTCTAAGTCGCATTATTGGAATGGACAAAACCTGGGTTGATATAGTTCTCGAAAACGGCTCTAACGTTTTCCTAGACAAATAACATTTCATGTATATTGTTGGGAAAATAATTACTAGCTCCTCGGCCACTCTGGGAAATTTCCCTTTCGACTGTGTTAATAAATTAACTTACATTTGGCTTTAGGATTAGAAAATATTTATCTTGAACAGACTTGGGGTATATCTGCATGAAGGCCCTGTTCATTAAAGAGTTTAATAAATGAATGTTCAAGAACATTTTGCGCACCGTCTTCCGAATCTAGATCTAAAGGTCTAGCATTGGAATGTTAAAAGTCTAGTAGATACATTCGCTACAAATATATTTAGTAAGTAACTAAGTATGAACCGTTAAAATGGTTCTCTCGCTGTAGGCTAAACACATTAGGTTTTATTTGACCGGCTTCATTGGTCAGTTGTCTGTCCTGAGTGCTGGACCAGACGACGACTTCAGAAAGTATAAAAATAAGCAGGAAGGCTGCTAGCACACCTCCTCGGATGGGGGACAGTTCCTACGGAAACCAGTTTAGTCTGGAACCGACTGAAGATTAATGACGACCGCAAATACTTGAGACCGATCTGGAAATCTCCGTAAACATTCGTTCAAGTCACGTGGTAACTCGGCAAACAATGGACGGTCAGGAAAGGGGACATAAACCTGCTCATAAAAATGCGACTTGAAATAACCCAACTTTATAGTTCAGCTCAGGAAAAATACACCCACATGCCATTTATATATTTATAAGGGACATTAAAAATAATAATGATACAAAATATAAATGTCTATTCACAAATATTACCACTGGATATAAATGATCAATAAAACACGCTGCAACCCGACATTACTTCTGAAGGCTATATTGTATACCTCTCATATATTGTGCCATATTTACTATGTACGGTTGCACAATTAGTGTTTAATTGACATTATGTAATTAACTTTATTGTTAGTGGAAATAGGCAAAGAGGCGTTTTCAGACACATTAGGAAATGATTCTTAATTTCCTTTTTTGACTAGGCATTCCTTAGAATGAGACTAGGTATTCAACAGAATGTCTGATCTTTGCGGCATATATATATATATATATATATATATATATATATATATATATATATATATATATATATATATATATATATATATATATATATACAAACACACACATTTACATCTCTCCCACTTTCTCTCTCTCTCTCTCTCTCTCTATATATATATATATATATATATATATATATATATATTATATCATTGTATGTAGTAACATATAATGAAAGACCACTAATCACTAAACAATATATTCCTCATACGATAAAACAAAATCTTTCTTATTGAACCGGAACTACAAAAAATATTCATACGCCAATGCTTTAAAAAGTATTCCATTTCTTTCCAGGCAGAGTACACTGCGACACAGCATCAATGTAACTAGCCCTATTTAATGCAACGTGAAAACTTTTTAGGGGTTTCTTTCAATTCGCTACTCCATATCAGTCGTAAATTAAGATTGCCTTTCCCTGCAGTGACCACTCTGGGTTTACTTCTGTTGACAAAAGTCAGTTCGCTTCATCCAATCAGCGAGCTTATCTGGGTTACGATGTGCATAAATGAGTTACAGGCAATCACTTTTAATGCCATTTCTAATCGTATGAAACTTTTGAAGGTTGCTCGGTTTCCATGGCTTTAAAATGTAAACATTGTTATATGTGAACACGTGACTTTGATGGAAGTCTTCCCATAACGAGTTAAGTATTCTGTAAGCCTTAAGAACAAGTTCGAAAATTCCAAATGGCGCCAAATAAAATTCAAACTTGGGCCTATTGGTTCAGTAAAGAAATTTTAACACCAGGCCTGACATAAACGATAGAGATTTCTTCCAGCAGGTTTTTATTGTTGAAATAAAGTCTCTTTCATAGGTAGACATAGTGTTTCATAGGTAGACATAGTGTTTCATAGGTAGACATAGTGTTTCATAGGTAGACATAGTGTTTCATAGGTAGACATAGTGTTTCATTCTTTTGAAACTAATTTCTTCCAGCAGGTTATTACTGTTGAAATAAAGGCTCTTTCATAGACCTACTGTTTCATTCTTAAAAAATCGTTATACACTTGTACTTTTTTGTTATAGGACTTGTGCTCTTAACAACAGTTCTTTTACAATCCTTTTCTTGTCACAAAGGAGGCTTTTAATTTTGACCTGAACTTGAGGACTCGGAAAGGAGGCTTTCACCTTTTGACCTGTCCTGCAGGTCTCTTTTCCTTATAAGGGGGCTTCCACATTTATACGCGTTTGTTTTCTTTCTCACGAATAGGTCTTTCATTTTTTGTTACCTTTTTCAGATCTTTATTCACAAAGGGGGCTTTGTGACATGTCTTTTCAATTTCTCAATGCTAATTCATCAAGTCTCACAAAGTCTACAGTATAGATTTAAGCATTGAAAATAATATAAGCTATATCGAAACATTATCAGACCTACTATTAGGCAATTATACAACAGTACACTCAACTACTCAAAGCAGTAGGCCTACTAATGTTTTTTTCTCTATGCCTAAATGCTTCCTTAAGGCTAATTTCAGCATCTTATAGCTAAATCTAGCACCAATGTTTTAGTTTCTTTTTTTTTTCTGTGACTACCCTAGCACATGGCCATCCATAGAGTCAGCCGGCTGCCATATTAAGGCCCAGCTGTTTGATAGTTTGATAGTTTCTCTATATTCTGTGGGGGAAAAAAAGCGGGTTGTTTATTGGTGAATTGTTTATATAAAGACCTCGCTATTTCTTCTCGAGTTCTACTGTTTCAGAATGTCAAGGTCTTGGCACTTGGAGTTTTAGAACTTATTTTTAGAAAAAAAAGCTAACGTCTAAAGATTAATTGTGGGTTCCCCGATATAGAAGGTCTCAACATTGACCTGCAACGAGCTATTGGTCTAAAATGCCCACAAGTTGTGAAGTTGCAGGTCAGTGATCAGGCCTTGTATATCGATTGGTCTCGATTCCTATATGACATTTGGAGTTCGTAAGAGCCGTTAAGTAAATGGAAAGCAGATGTCCAGCGTTGGCGCACGAGACGCCAGTCTTTGGAAAGTGAAAGTGAAAGGTGGTTACAACCAAACAAAAAATGTTTCCCAACAAAAAAATAAATAAATACGAAATACATTTGTAATACAATATATAATACAAAAATCTGGGAGTGGAATTTAAAAACAAATGACATACATTACAAATAGTTTTATTCTTTGAACCCATGTTACATGCCCAAAGATCCTTTCCCCCCAAAATGAGGCGTCAGAATTTGTGTTATTTAATACAAAATTAATGAGCGAAGTTATTGCATAATTAACAACGTGTCGCCTAAAATAGAGAACCTCTGGTAGGTATATTGCAGTGTTTCCTAAACTGAGGCAAGACTAAGTGTTGCACGAGCTACTGGAATAATTAACTAGTAGGCCACCACGTGAATTAATCTCTCTAAAAATATGAGCAAAGTGGTCAGTTAATTATCAGACAGTGCGAAGTGTTCCATTAAGGAAAAGGTTTGGGAAGCACTGGTCTATTGTTTTAAAAGTTTAGCAAAAAAAAAAAAGAAAACTTTATGAGACTGTTGTAAACTCGAGTCACTTCCAATGCGCTAATTCTGTTGTGACACTGCACGCTCACATATATAAACCCACACAGACACACGCTCATTAACAAACTCACATGAACACTCACAAATACACGCCCATACAGACACACGCTCATTAACAAACTCACATGAACACTCACAAATACACGCCCATACAGACAACCCCAAATTTAGACACACACACATACACAGACGCTGCCACACATATATGTATACACACCCACAATAACACGCCTCAAAAACACACTTACACACACACCCACAAAGTAGTCATATAATCCACACAGAAACCCACATACAGACACCCACACACAGAAACCCACATTTGTGAAATCACACTGTAATGATCTAATGTTTCTATTAAGTAGTAACTGAATAAGTGTCTGATCCAAACTTAATATTATGAATAACGTTGTTTTTTTCTACTCACGTGACGAGTAAAGGTTGTTTTTTTTTCACTATGTTTGTGTTTGTGGGATGAAAGTTGTGTTAAACTATATTTTGTCAAAGTGAAATGTGAGAAACTTTGTGAAAAGTGAATATTTGAAATGGTATGCCATCTTTGTGACTTATGTGTCAAGTATAAATTATTAATTTCTGTTTCAGAGTTTATTAGTGACGGTGTACCTGGGATTAGCTTGCAATGTCGCTAGTATAGCTCTTCTAATACCTGCTATAGGAATCTTTTTACTTTATAGGTGAGTGACTTCATTGATTTATATAGAAAGTTCAGATAGCAGATGAAGGTAGTTATTGTGTAGCCTAACATACAAACTAATAAAAAGTTTATCAAACATCTAAACATCCAAAGGGAGACGATAAAAAAGAAAGTTGTTTACTTCGAAAGACAGGGCTTAGGTTTACACATAAAGGATTATCACCTTCATTTGATGAGGTATGTCGCTAAATCGTAGGCTGTAAAACTTTATATAAGCATTAGGCATTATCTCTCTCTCAGCTGAAGGATCTTTTTGCAGAAGTTTATCATTTGTGCTAACAAAGTTCATGAACTCCGTGCACAATATTCTGGTCATACTGGACACTACTGGACAGTATATTTCCCTATTTGACCACACCACAATCTAATCTCACTGGAAGTGTATTTCTCAATTTGTCCAAACAAATAATTGTCTCACTGGACAGAGTGTTACTCACTTTGACCACATAATATTATTGTCTCACTAGACTGTCTAATTCTCTCTTTAACCACACAACCTGATGGTCTCACTGGACATTCTATTTCTCACTTTGATGACAACAAATTATTGTCTCACTGGAAAGTCTAATTCTCTCTTTGACCACACAAGATTCTGGGTGGACAGTTTATTTCTCACTTCTGAACGCTGGGCTTCCATCAGGGAAAACGCTATTTGAAGATTAGTATTACCAAACTGTAGGAGCTCTCAGGAATATGTTTCTTTTGGACAGCCTTGATTGAACGAACACTTGTCCATGAAGAACCTTGTCAAGGTCATCTTACAACTGTTTCTTAATTAATGCGTTTAAACAAGAAACTATGAAGGATTAAATTCGATTCGATTAATATGTCATTTCAGTAAACAAAGAAAAAAAAAGGATATTTCCACACTTTAGGTCATTGTCTGCTAACCCTAACCTACTTGCTTATGTTCTGCTAACCCTAACCTACTTGCTTACGTTCTGCTAACCCTAACCTACTTGCTTACGTTCTGCTAACCCTAACCTACTTGCTTAAGTTCTGCTAACCCTAACCTACTTGCTTACGTTCTGCTAACCCTAACCTACTTGCTTCTGTTCTGCTAACCCTAACCTACTTGCTTACGTTCTGCTAACCCTAACCTACTTGCTTACGTTCTGCTAACCCTAACCTACTTGCTTCTGTTCTGCTAACCCTAACCTACTTGCTTACGTTCTGCTAACCCTAACCTACTTGCTTCTGTTCTGCTAACCCTAACCTACTTGCTTCTGTTCTGCTAACCCTAACCTACTTGCTTACGTTCTGCTAACCCTAACCTACTTGCTTACGTTCTGCTAACCCTAACCTACTTGCTTCTGTTCTGCTAACCCTAACCTACTTGCTTACGTTCTGCTAACCCTAACCTACTTGCTTCTGTTCTGCTAACCCTAACCTACTTGCTTACGTTCTGCTAACCCTAACCTACTTGCTTACGTTCTGCTAACCCTAACCTACTTGCTTACGTTCTGCTAACCCTAACCTACTTGCTTACGTTCTGCTAACCCTAACCTACTTGCTTCTGTTCTGCTAACCCTAACCTACTTGCTTCTGTTCTGCTAACCCTAACCTACTTGCTTACGTTCTGCTAACCCTAACCTACTTGCTTCTGTTCTGCTAACCCTAACCTACTTGCTTACGTTCTGCTAACCCTAACCTACTTGCTTACGTTCTGCTAACCCTAACCTACTTGCTTACGTTCTGCTAACCCTAACCTACTTGCTTCTGTTCTGCTAACCCTAACCTACTTGCTTACGTTCTGCTAACCCTAACCTACTTGCTTCTGTTCTGCTAACCCTAACCTACTTGCTTACGTTCTGCTAACCCTAACCTACTTGCTTACGTTCTGCTAACCCTAACCTACTTGCTTACGTTCTGCTAACCCTAACCTACTTGCTTAAGTTCTGCTAACCTTAACCTACTTGCTTATGTTCTGCTAACCCTAACCTACTTAATATTGTGATTCGTTATTTGAAATTCGTATCTCTCAATTTGTATTCAATGAAACTTTTAAGTTTGGTAACACCTGGAACAAGATGGAAAGAATGGCCCAGGACAGGGGAGACAATGGAGATCCAATGATGCGGGCCCAGGACAGGGGACTATAGAGATCCATTGATGCGGGCCCAGGACAGGGGACTATGGAGATCCATTGATGCGGGCCCAGGATAGGGGACTATGGAGATCCAATGATGCGGGCCCAGGACAGGGGACTATGGAGATCTATTGATGCGGGCCCAGGACAGGGGACTATGGAGATCTATTGATGCGGGCCCAGGACAGGAGACTATGGAGATCTATTGATGCGGGCCCATACTCCAACAGGGGTGACGGGCTGTCAGTAAGCTTGCTTTGACGTCCACATGTTTACATACATCTGTTTCTGTATTTGAATGTAATTTATCTGGATCCAGTCTTCCAATATTCAAAGTAAAGTCTTCGTCTTTGACCAACACACTCTAACGTATTTCCAGTAGTTTCTCTACACATGGGCGGGACATCCGCATGCCAGACAATCTCCTTCCCAAACGACTTCCGAACGGTGAGCTATGTGCAGGAAGGCTCTCCCGGCTGGAAGGGTCAATACAAGTGCTATAAAGACACCCTTTAGGTATAGTATCCAGCTAGTGCTAAGATATAGTGTCCAGCAAATCTCCCTCACTTTAATAAATTTTCATTGCGCAAGCCACATCCTGAAAGCTGATGATTGGACCCTACAGGTATCTTAGAGTTCATAGCATATGAGAAATGTTCTCATCTTCGATCACGAAGGATGAGCTATATATTATCAAGCTAGTTCTAAGATATATTATCCAGTTAGTGCTAAGATACAGTATCCAGCCAACTAGTCCTATGATATAGTATCCAGCTAATGTTAAGATATAGTATCCAGCTGCGGTTAAAATAATTTCATCTTGAGATAAGCTGTATTATATAGCAATGGCAAAATGTTTTTATCATGTAAGAAAACTTCTTCAACTTTGCTGGACAGGTCACTTAGGAGACAGCACAGAATAAGACTTCACATCAACTTCTTTGCTGCCCTCTTCATGTCGGACCTTGTGGATATCCTGTGGGACGTATTGGTGACCCACGATAGACTGATGACCACAGACTCCAACTCTTCATGGCAGATACAATACGTGGTAAGTTGGGCAGACTCATGACTGGCACATATCAAATCGGATTAGTTTCGTTGCTTAGTACAACTGTTTTTGTTCCAATAACACTGAATCACTTTTTTGAGAGACAGTGTCCAACCAATGAAATTATGTTTCAATTGTGTTCCGATATTTTTATCTTCTTTTCTAAAAGATTGTTTGTTATATGTCATAAGCGGTTCCCAACCTTTTTGACCCTGGGGCCATAATCATTTCCGACTCCTTTGTTACGGGGTGGGGCCGGTTAGCACTGAGTCACGGGTGGGGGAAGGTTGTCGGGCCTTATTCTGGACATAACTGCATTGCATCGGTTACCTTGCTTTTTAGGAGACCCTTGGATATGTCCCCTAAAGTATACATTCGAAATGTGCTACTAAACATTAGCATTTGAGATTCCAATTCTTAAGATTTATAAGCAATAAATATACAATATACAATATACACCATATTTATTGACATTACAGTACCACTATATCTGAAAGTAAAAGAAATTATATGTATAAAGATTTTAGCTTGAAGATTAAGCGACTTTAGAAATTTATTAAAAATATCATATACCCTAGTGGCGTTTTAAAATTCGCAAACATCTGTATGACCCTGATTATACCTACGATTCTTTACTTCTCTCGAGAGTTATTACTAAAGTAGACATGACAATTAATTAATAAAAACTTCCAGTGGCTACTGTGATACACTACAATGAATTTTTTTTCGTAAAAAAATAACAATAAATGATTGAAAGGTTTGTTAGCAAGAAAAGAAAAACACTCGTAAGCTGCTATTTATTTCAAAAAATCAATAAATAATACTCCACTAGTGAAATGGAGATTTAAAGTCGATTACGTCAGGTTTACGAGTAACAAATTGATTTCTACAATCCATAGTCAAAGTCAAGAACTAAGTAGTTCCACCAATGGCGGTATACATATACATAACTGATTTTGGTGTTTCCTATGTGCGAAACAGAAGAAGTGTGCTAGAAATCACTGCGCGGTTCTTCTCAGATATAGGAATATTGATATGAACCTTCCGACATGAAAAATAAGAACAAAGAAGAAGAAGATAAGCTTTGTTCTTCAAAAAGTATTTTTGGTCATTCTTGTACATTCTAGATCCTCCGTTTTTAGCACTAAATAATTTCAATATAGCGAAATGTAACTATGAATGAATAGGACTTCAACTTATTTTACAAAGGAGAAACTAAGTAGCGGCAATAAAGGAGATTTGATATAAAGATCAACTTCTTCGCAATGAGATATTAAAATTATAGCCGTTTACCGTGAGAATCTCCAATGGATAACTAATTTTTTTCTATTCTTATATAATACAGACGTTACTTCAAAAAAGATGATTACGTCCTACGCGTCATGCATTTAGTCATGCATATTAACCAATGACTTAAATTCTGCCAAGTCACTGGTTTTCCTGGCTAGATCAGGCAACCCATTCCATGCCCTAATAGCACTAGGGAAGAAGGAGTATCTGTACAAATTTGTCCTAGCATATGGGACGAATACTTTGTAGAAAAGCTTTGAATACTTCAAGCAACTTTCTACACATCTTTCTTAACCAATGGCATCCTAGTTCATGATTTAGTAAAAAGTTAAGCTCATAAATTATAAATGTAATTAGCTGGATACATAAAATAAGTGAAAAAAAAATTTTAAAGAGAAAGAAAGAAAAGTGAACCAAAATGAACAAGGCAAAAAAAAAAAGATGTCGGATTGTTTAGTTTTCTAGTTACAGCAGGGTCTTGAAGGATTAGATAAACAAGGGCAGCTACTGGGGAATAGGTCGTCGCTCTATTTGATTGTAGCGTCTTTTTACGTTGGGTGAGCTCCCCTGTACTGCTGAGCGGCTGGCGTCTTTGTATATCAACAACAGAAGCATAAATAGGCCGATCTAGGAAACCAAAATGGCCGCTAACACATCCAGACACAGTAGACTCTAAATTTGGACTTTAGGGGGGAAACGTTCAGGCAATATTTAGACCCAGGTTCCGGATTTAGATTTTCTTTTTACTAGCACTTGTGTCAGAAATGTGAATAAACTTTTTTTTTTCAGATCTAAGGATAGCTTTTATTTCCAGCTTTGTTTGTCAGCAAAACTAGACAGACAGAAACTAGCCAATCGGATAGATAGATAGATTAATTGGATAGATTGGATAGATAGATAGATAGATAGATAGATAGATAGATAGATAGATAGATAGATAGATAGACCTGATCATATTCTAATGAAGAAGACCCTAGCTCTGTGCTACACATACACATCATGACCTAACTGTATCCTAGCTCTTTAGCCCCATACAGTTTTGCGTTCTTGGCTCAGACGTAAAAGTGTCATGGCCTTGGCTGAGCCAAGGGAAAGTAACTCAGATAAAACAAACAGCGGTCAGAAGTATATACTTGCGTTTCCTTTTTTGTCTCTGTTGTCATTGATTTAATAAAACAAATCTCAGACCATGCCACGCACAAATATTTACGGATTCTCAGTTTTAAATAAGTATCTATCTACATGTCTCTGACTGCTCTCCCAGGACGCTTGCAAGGTGTTGGCCTACTTGAAGATCTATTTCAGCTGCACTACGTATGTCTGGATGTTCTGTGAGGGCTTTTACCTGCACAGACTTATCAGCAATGCCTTCAAACCGCCAAAGTCTTTAATATTCCTCTACGCTATAGGTTGGGGTAAGTGGTTTTAGATATTCTCGTCTCTAGGAATCAGAAGTTTCTGTAATGGCACCATTGAGGCTTTATACTTTGAGACCAATAAAACCTTCAGAATATTATTTTAAAGTCGATAGAACATGTATTACAGAGTTTCAATAGCATCCCTTTACTGAACAGACATATTAAATTACGTAATAAGTCCAAAACAACAGCATTTTTAGCATTAACTGTTGGAATATGACCTTGTTGGATGTGACCAGAAAATGCAGACCACATTTTATCGAGAGACCAGTACAAGATACTAACCCAGAAACACCCGTATTGAATACAAAGCTATTTTGCGAGCTGTGTAATATTGAAATCACTGACAAGATTAGGGCTAATTAGCAGTTCCATTATCAATGATTACAATATTCAGTATTGAAGAGATAACATTGTCAACAACGCATAAGACACTAACATAAGTTTACGGTTTACACAACAGTTCACGTTAAAATTGTTCATAACCTGTCCAAACTTGACGACCACTGGGTTGTCCATTGTCCTGTGTTGTAGACGAACGAAGTTATTGGGATTCTTTCGGAAGGATCTTTTTTTTCCAGTAGAGGAGATTACATTGCCAACAACACATCAGACAAAAACGTTAGTTCCCGGTTTACACAACAAATAAGGTAAACATTGTTCAGAAACTGTCCAAACTTGACTATCACTAAGGTTGTCCATTGTACTCTATTCCAATAAATATTCCGTGGTAGAGATTTTTTTTTTGGTATCACAACAACAAATGTAAGAACTTTGTTCAGAATTGTTCATAGTTCTCGGTTTCTTTAGCTTGTCCCTTTTCCAGCCCTAGACATACAAGCCACATGGGCTTTCATCTCAAACGAAGTGCATGATCTTCGGAGTTTTGAAGTTAACTGTCTTTATTTACTGGTAAAGTCCAACAGTTCTAGGACATATACACACACAGAGGTAGTCGCATATATATATAGGAGCACCAGCTAGTGGCCAAAAAATATATCAGTCTTTCATGTTCATTACAAGGTCGAAGATTTAAAACATATTAATAGTCAATGATTTCCTCGGATCGTACATTTGTTTATTTTGCTATTAAATGAAATGTTACTAAAAAAGGATCGTGTAAGCAAAGTCATTCAACTCTATTTAGGTTGTAAAAATGTTTTAACTATTTATTCATTCTTTAATTTCAGGTTTCCCGTTAGCTTACAGCGGTCTTTATGGAATACTTCGTTTAATCTATGACAATGAAATGTAAGACAAAGTTTCATTTGTTATTCTTTTGTCTCTCCGTCTGTCTTTCAAGTTCAGAGCTCAAACAAAGTTTTAGCGCTTTTGATAATCTGATTTCACCTTCGTCTGTTTAGTGCTCCAAACAGACCTAGGGACTGCGGCTACGTCTTCTGAGAGTGAAACTTTTGATAAATTTGTTTATAGCATTGTTTCCCAAACTTTTCCTTTCACATAATACTTCACACATTCTGAGTATTTTGCGGAACACTTCGCTTATATTTAGATTACTTCACGAGGGGCCTACTAGTTAATTAGTCCAGTAGTTTGTGGAACACCTATTCAGGCCTCTCGGAACACAGTTTTGGAAACAATGGTTTAAAGTAACAAAAGAAACTGAAGAGACGTTTGGTCTATAATAAATTCACAATTCACATAAGAAATTATAAAAGATTTAAAGGAGTTTATGTTTCATTCGCGCCATTGTACCAGTTGAGATCTTTTGCAAAAGTAATGACTGACCATCAAGGGTCGCCTACAAGTTAGTGTGAGTGACACAAACTCCCGTTATCGTAAAAAAAAAATATTTTTTATTCTGTGATAAATGAAAATGATTGGATAGAAATTTGATAAATTAGATATTTCTAAATAATTCTACTGAATATGATGCTTTTTGTGGTGTGCCCCTTATGGTGTGTCTTATATGATTAGTCACTTGTAGTGTGTCATGTATGATTTGTCACTTCTGGTGTGTAACTTGTGGTGTTTCATGTATAATATGTTACTTATGGTGAATCACTTGTAGTATGTCATGTATGATGTGTCATTTGTGGTGTGTCAAGTATAATTTGTCACTTGTGGTGTGTTTCTTGTGGTGTGTCATGAATTGTGTGTCCCTTGTGGTGTGTCATGTATGGTGTGTCACTTGTGGTGTGTCCCTTGTAGTGTGTCATGTATGATGTGTCCCTTGTGGTGTGTCATGTATGGTGTATCACTTCTGGTGTGTCATGTATGATGTGTCACTTCTGGTGTGTCATGTATGATGTGTCACTTCTGGTGTGTCATGTATGATGTGTCACTTCTGGTGTGTCATGTATAATGTGTCACTTGTGGTGTGTCATGTATGATGTGTCACTTGTGGTGTGTCATGTATGATGTGTCACTTCTGGTGTGTCATGTATAATGTGTCACTTGTGGTGTGCCATGTATGGTGTGTTACTTGTGGTGTGTCATGTATGATGTGTCACTTGTGGTGTGTCATGTATGATGTGTCACTTGCGGAATTTCACAACAAGGGATGACAGTAGGCAGGCTTCGATCTATGAAAGGACCTGTGTGACGACAAGCGCAAGCCACAGGACCATCCACAGGACCATCCACAGGACCAGCCACATGACCAGCCACAGGACCAGCCACAGGACCAGCCACAGGACCAGCCACATGACCAGCCACATGACCAGCCACAGGACCAGCCACAGGACCAGCCACAGGACCAGCCACATGACCAGCCACAGGACCAGCCATAGGACCAGCCACAGGACCAGCCAGGCTGAACATAAGTTTTAAAAGTAGAATTTGTATTTGCATGGCGTTTTTACCGAACATAGCTAGACTATATACATAGATTATGTATTAACTATAGAAGGACTTAAAACCAAACTAGAATTTTTAAAAAAGTAATCAATTATATCGATAGAATAACGAGAACTGATAGTAAAGTGACTACGTCCAATATTAAAGATTCGAAGAGACTTTGTTTTTGTTTAGGAACGTGGTGAAACATGTGGTTGGTCTAAACAAGATAAATTGTCTGATACAAGCAACCCTTGTACGTCACTCACTGGAAGGACTACCAACATGAATACGTACAATAAGTAAAGAAATGTTCTTATGCAAAATTTAACCAACTACCAAATTGAACATTACTTGAAACTAATAATAAACCAATCAAATGCTAGGCATTTATACCATGTATATGATGACAAGGGGACAAAAGCCAACTCGTTAAAACATACAATGAAGTTTAACAGAATGAAAAGTCGCTACTTGATGCTAGAGATTCATTGGATAATTCTGGATTTATTCATTCGCTGATCGCTCATAAATCCATGAAAATTGAGACCGAAAAAAAAGGAAATTGAACTATAATCAATGTCCTATTCATCAGAATTGCGCCCGATAAGCTAAAACCCATTAATCGGATATCAGACCAAAAAGAAAAAACTCAGAAAACCCAGCAGACTTATCAGAGCATCGCTGATTTCTGTTTTATCAAGCGCTATCCCATGCAAATACAAAGACTAATCTCAATGATTACATCTGCCATTACCCGCTTCCTGTCATTGGAGTCCAACTGTATTTACTAAGCACCCAGTGGCTCACCCACTGTTTAATTTGACTTCCGTTCTCATGTCCTGGTATTATCAGCCCACTCCTAATGTGTGCTCATCCATTCCCCAAAACACAAACATATCCCACGACAACAGTGGCCCCGATCTGTTTGACGTGCTGCAACAGAAGCAGCTCCTCCCCCCGTGGCATAAACTCCGATCAAGTTCCGAGCTCGTTATAGACATTCTCGTAATGCATTGGTTTTGATTGTTGCGTGTTGGAGCAGAAGAATCCTAGCTGGCCACCTAACTTTCTCTTAAAGAAGAAGATATTTTAATAGAAATGAAATATACTTTTTAAAGTGTGACGATTGAAATAAAAACCCATTTTATAGTTTCAACGTGTTTATCATAAGGTAGAATATAATTTTAGGGCATAGTTGTGCAACATCTTAATTTGTATGAAGTCTAGTTTCTTTTTTTGTCTTTGGCCCTTTCTCCTGTCTCTCTCTCTTTCTCCCCCCTCTCTCTCTCTCCCTCTCTCTTCCTTTCTCTCTCTCCCTCTCTCTCTCTCTCTCACTTTCTCTCCCTCTCTCTCTCTCTCTCTCACTTTCTCTCCCTCTCTCTCTCCCTCTCGTTCTCTCTCAAGCACTTATCCCCTTGTTCACATACACACAATTTCACTTTTCTCACATTGTATTTTCTTCTCTGGATCTCTCTCTCTCTGACAAATAAACCTTACATTATCTATCTATCTATCTATCTATCTATCTATCTATCTATCTATCTATCTATCTATCTATCTATCTATCTATCTATCTATCTATCTATCTATCTATTTATCTATCTGTCTGTCTGTCTGTCTGCCTGTCTTTCTGCCTGCCTGCCTGTCTGTTTAGCAATCTATATCTGTTAATACCTCTCTCTCTCTCTCTCTCTCTCTCTCTCTCTCTCTCTATATATATATATATATATATATATATATATATATATATATATATATATATTTATATATATATATATATTTATATATATATATATATATATATGAAGTAGAATGTAAGGAGTATTTATGTATGTACTTTCATGTCCTTTATAGAAATTGAAACCGTTTGACAAAAATGTAATGAAACTTTGCTGGGACGTTCCTTAATTAATAGCGGTGATCTTAGGATATGTAAAGTTGCTCTACAACAAGAGAATTTACTAGATTTAGGTCACTGAGGCTACCTTGATATATAACAAAACAAAAAACATAACAAAAAAAACAACCCTGGCAAGTATTTATATTTATGAGCTAGATAATTTAGTTCTTTCCTTTCTGTAGTTGTTTTAAACAGATACACCAATAGCTGGCCAAAATAGGCCAAAAAAAATGAAAAGAAAAAAAATAGGAATGAGTGATTTGATTTGTTAAAAACTAGTCTTTAAGAAAGAACAAACCAGGCCACTAGGCTTATTCCACGTCTGAAAGATGTAGTTAGAATGTTTATAAAAACTGGAGGCCGACAACCAAATAGTTTTCATTTCATGTCTTCCACAGATGCTGGGTCAAGAGCTCCGGTGAACTGCAGTGGATCATTTTTGCTCCCAATTTGTGTTGTTTAGTTGTAAGTTTTTGTTGATTCCCAAGCGAAACTTAGTCTTAGCGGTTTACTGATAGTCTTAGCGGTTTACTGATAGTGTTAGTGGTCTACTGATAGTGTTAGTGGTCTACTGATAGTGTTAGTGGTCTACTGATAGTGTTAGCGGTCTACTGATAGTGTTAGTGGTCTATTGATAGTGTTAGTGGTCTACTGATAGTTTTAGTGGTCTACTGATAGTGTTAGTGGTCTACTGATAGTGTTAGCGGTCTACTGATAGTGTTAGTGGTCTATTGATAGTGTTAGTGGTCTATTAATAGTGTTATTGGTCTACTGATAGTGTTAGCGGTATACTGATAGTGTTAGTGGTCTACTGATAGTGTTAGCGGTTTACTGATAGTGGTATACTGATAGTGTTAGTGGTCTACTGATAGTGTTAGCGGTTTACTGATAGTGGTATACTGATAGTGTTAGTGGTCTACTGATAGTGTTAGCGGTTTACTGATAGTGGTATACTGATAGTGTTAGTGGTCTACTGATAGTGTTAGTGGTCTACTGATAGTGTTAGTGGTCTACTGATAGTGTTAACGGTTTACTGATAGTGTTAGCGGTATACTGATAGTGTTAGTGGTCTATTGATCGTGTTAGTGGTCCATTGATAGTGTTAGTGGTCCACTGATAGTGTTAGCGGTTTACTGATAGTGTTAGTGGTATACTGATAGCGTTAGCGGTTTACTGATAGTGTTAGTGGTCTACTGATAGTGTTAGTGGTCTACTGATAGTGCTAGTGGTCTATTGATATTGTTAGTGGTCTACTGGTAGTGTTAGTATTTTGTTAACTGAATTTTTAAGCTCTACGAGTTGAATGGTACAAAACAAATGAGTTTCTCAGAACAATGAGAATTTTGTTATTAAAAACCTGACGTACGGGTTTTGTTTTCAAAAAGTTACGAATTATAAGCACAAACTACGTGCTATAGACTCCAGTCACAAACTACGTGCTATAGACTCCAGTCACAAACTACGTGCTATAGACTTCAGTCACAAACTACGTGCTATAGACTCCAGTCACAAACTACGTGCTATAGACTCCAGTCACAAACTACATGCTATAGACTCCAGTCACAAACTACGTGCTATAGACTCCAGTCACAAACTACGTGCTATAGACTTCAGTCACAAACTACGTGCTATAGACTTCAGTCACAAACTACGTGCTATAGACTCCAGTCACAAACTACGTGCTATAGACTTCAGTCACAAACTACGTGCTATAGACTCCAGTCACAAACTACGTGCTACAGACTCCAGTTACAAACTACGTGCTATAGACTGCAGTCACAAACTACGTGCTATAGACTCCAGTCACAACACAATTGGCTGAGTTGAACTTAGAGTTGGTGTAGTTAATAGGGCAATGTAACCCAACATAATGACATTCAAAACACTATTATGATCATGTCCCAGAAGAGATTACATGAGAATGAAAGATAAATCAGTTAGGGTTTTAAGAGCGACCTTCACATTCAACTTGTCAAATGTCATGTTCAACTTGAACAATGGAACAGCAAAAGTAAATAATAACAGATCAATATTCGGACCATGCAAAATGACCATCCAATGCTGAAGATCATACGCTTCAGAAAAAATATTGTTAAACGGAAGTTGCTCCGGTGACGTGAAACTGACCACTGGTTTTGTACTTAATTAAAATTATCTAAGTAAGACTATGTATAGGGTGAATATTTTAAGTAAACAAAAATGCACCATTACCAATAGCCATTTCTTGGTATATAGGAGGTAACAGTACTCGGTATATAGGAGGTAACAGTACTCGGTATATAGGAGGTAACAGTACTGGTATATAGGAGGTAACAGTACTCGGTATATAGGAGGTAACAGTACTCGGTATATAGGAGGTAACAGTACTCGGTATATAGGAGGTAACAGTACTCGGTATATAGGAGGTAACAGTACTGGTATATAGGAGGTAACAGTACTCGGTATATAGGAGGTAATAGTACTGATTTACATTATCTTTGTTATCAGTGCATTCAAAAAAATAATGTATTAAAGCATGTAATACTTGTTGAACTGAATAGCTTCCAAAAACATGTGACTAGATTAAGCGTGCACTCGTGTCAAATAAATCTACTTTTATAGAATTATGGAGTGTGCATTATGTCTAGTTTTAATATATATTCTGATATGAGCTACATTGTCTCCTCGGCAGGTCAACTTGTTTTTCTTATGCAACATTCTGCGCATCCTCTTGACGCAGCTTCAGTCTCATCCCAATGAGCCGAGCAACTTCAGGTAAATCACTTCTGGCATGTTGGGCGAGCTTGGGTAAACAAAAATATGCTTCTATGACAACACGACCGTGCAGATTCAGAAACTCGTTAATTCCGCAGTTCGTGCCCTTGCCCCCTTGCCAGGACTTTTAATTCGCCAAGTTTAATTTATTCATTTCTCTTATTAAAATGTGCTTCTTGCTGCAATTAAATATTTATGTACTCAAATATTCATAATTCACCATTTCGTTTCACTAGTTTTTTTTTCCTTCTATCACTTATCTCTTTCTCTCTCTGTCTCCTTTTTTGTCTCTCTCCTTCTCTCTCTCTCTCTCTCTCGTTCTGGTCTCTCTATTTCTTTGTCTCTCTCTCTCTCTCTCTCTTCTTCTTTTAGCCTCTCTCGTTCTTTCTCTCTCTCTCTCTCTCTCTCTCGCTCTTTCTCTCTGTCCCTCTCTTTTATGTCTCTCTCTTTCTCTCACTCTTAATTTAATGAATTCCTTGTTATCAGAATATGTTCTTAAGTTTCGCATCGTTTGCTTCGTAGACCAGGTCCAAGCAATGAAAAGGAACACCCTTATAGATTTACGGCATAAAACATTCAAAAACTTTGGGTTGTTTTTTAACCATCTTCGCGGCCAATTGTCAACCACAAAGTCTTGAAATAGTTTTTAGTTAATTTGAACCAAAAATTTTGTTAATGCAATTTCTGGCAGCCTAAACTTTATTACATCAACTGTTACTTTGTAAAAAAAACTTGTGAATCTTTTACAAACAAAACAAATGAGAAAGAACACGTAATTACACAGAAACATGGGAAAACAGAAACAAATGAAAAAAAGATACACAAACACACGAAAGTACACAGGAAACGGAAGTACACAGACACTCGTAAGTACACGGACACACGAAAGTACACGGACACACGAAAGTACATGGACACACGAAAGTACACGGACACACGAAAGTACATGGACACACGAAAGTACACGAAAACACGGGAAGTACATGGACTCTCGGATGTACACAGACCCAAGGAAGTGTATGGACACGCGAAAGTACTCAGACACACGGAAGTACACAGACACACGGAAGTACACAGACACACGGAAGTACACAGACACACACGGAAGTACACAGACACACGGAAGTACACAGACACACGGAAGTACACAGACACACGGAAGTACACAGACACACGGAAGTACACAGACACACGGAAGCGTACAGACTGAAGTAGAGACATATCTCTCCTCTCTAGACAATCTCTTGTATGGACGTTGCCTTAGACTCAAATGTAAACAAAAAGTACAAAAAGATTTAGATGAAAGTGAGCGCCTTCTTTCTCTGTACATAGAGCAGGAAGACCAAAGAATGTTTCAAACATCTGGCTAGTATAAGGAACGTCTGCCAGAACACCCGAGGCCTAATTTTGAAATGGTCTGCACTAATATATGTATATATATATGTGTATGTTATGATACGAAAAATGTACTCAAATGTTCCATTTAGTTCACAAATCGTAGTACCTAATATTTTTTTTAACCAATGTTCTTAATAAATATTCTTCATGAATCTCTTACAGGAGGGCTCTTAAAGCGACCTTTGTTCTAATTCCCTTGTTTGGCGTCCAGTTATTCGTCTCAATCTACAGGTTGCCGGCAGGAAGCTCAGGTGGACCTGAGTATGAAAAGTTTTCTGTCTGTGTCCTAAACTCTCAGGTGAGCCCACATAGTGATAAGAAACAGACAGACAGAGAAAGACAGACAGACAGAATCAGAAAGACAGACACATCGACTGAAAGACCAACACACACATAGACAGACAGATAGACAGACAGATAGATAGATAGATAGATAGATAGATAGATAGATAGATAGATAGATAGATAGATAGATAGATAGATAGATAGATAGTTTCTTTCACATCGATATAGACACATTCCAAAGTCTGCTCAACTTACCAACCCCAACCAATCTAAGGTCTTATATTGAACTCTCTTCTCCCAAACTTTATCTTCTACCTTAGCTGGTTGCTACGTGTAAACATAGCAACACAAAATTTTGGAGTTCAAAGGGAAGATAACCCGGATACAGGGAACAGAAAAAAAAACATTGCCTAAACATATTATGTTAACAAATGTTGTCAAACTAAAATCTCGTGTTTAAGAGTTTAACTTATGTTTATTTTATCTAATTGCATTATCTATGATATACTATCCCTTAGTTTTCTCCCTTTCCCCATCAGATATGTTTATTATTTGTCTTGTAGCGAGAACTATGATGACTCATGGAAACGTGTGTTTTTCTTTTAAATCAAGATTTTAACACTTGATTGTAAATTGTCGGTGTTTTCTCTCTCAGCAATACACTCTGGAATAGAAATAGCTTCAGAAGATGTAAGAGGCGATAATGTTTCATTTTATCTATACATATGTATCTACAAATCTTTTAAAGAGTTTAATGTCATCCTGACATTTAGAAAGCAGGAGTGGAGGTTCAGTGGTAAAACTCTTGATTTCCAAACCGACTGATTCCAAGTTCCAATCCTGGTGAAGACTGGGACCCCCACTGAGTCCTCCCGATTCTAATGGGTACCAGACATATTTTGTGGAATAAAAATCTGTTTTTCGTTGTGCTGGCCACATGACACCCTCGTTAACTGTTGGCCATAGTAACAGATGAACTTAATATTATATTCTCCAGTAGATCGAAAAGTCTGCGAGGGTAGCCTTTACTCTTGACCTAGGTGTAGTTTATAGTTTATAGGATTGGTCGGTAGTTGGGTGTTCTCCTCCGTATATCAGTAGGTCAGTACGTCAAAAGTTCGAATCTTGACCTTTTGTTTATATTCTTGCGGGAGGTTGGTACAAAACATATTATAGTATTCTTTAGTAAAAATATAGTTCCATGATTTCGTGTATCACTGCGCAAAGAAAGGAAATATTTGACTTGTTTTCTGTGAAAGTATAATTAGCAAAGAAAGGAAATATTTGACTTGATTCTGCGAAAGTATAATTAGCAAAGGAAGGAAATATGTGACTTGATTCTGTGAAAGTATAATTAGTCCTGTTTTTTTTCCCTCTTGTTAGTTTACATAGTTGTGTTGCGGAGGTCGAATTGATACAAACACTGCAAACAAGAATAGAAATCCTTGATCTTTTCAATCTTTTGTAGTCTCAGTGAAAGATGAAACCACTGCCTCGTTTTGATGGTCAACATGGCGAAAGCATGCTTTAAGATAAAAACGACGACCATCCAAATAGACGGGACGGGTCCACTGCTAACCCCATTTCACACCACTTCACTGTGCAGTCCACAGATGTCTAATTGTGTGTTTCTTGTCTGTCTTTTATTTTCAGGGTTTCTTTGTGGCTCTGATCTTCTGCTTTTTCAACGGGGAGGTAAGAGAGGAAAGTACGAAATACAATGTAATCATCTTTTGGTTCGTTTTCTTGCTAGACAACACACACACACACAAAATCGCATGAAAGTTTTTAAATTTCCTAGTCAGGTGCTCCTTCTCTTACCCTTGAGGTGTCATGAGAACTCGTAAAGTCGAAACATAGCCAGTTTAGAAGTGAGCATGTCGTATCAACTGAACTAGTGTATTAGACGCTTCATAGTTTTACCTTGTCAGTGGGTTCATATAAAGCGAAGTTACAATAAGCCTAGAAGATGTGTTTCAATAGAGTGACTTTATGAATTCTGTCAAGCATTTGTAAGTAAATGAAACCATAAATATATCAGTAATGTAATTACTGTCATTAATCAAACATAACTAACAATAAAACTACACTTCAATATCTAAATATTAATTTGGTTGCTTCAATCTTACTGTTCAAAAAGGTATATCATTATATTTTTGTTGCATCAATGTATAAAATAAAAGACAGATTGTTATTATTTACTCGAAGGATAATATTAGCATTGCCAAATAACCGAATATAACTGGAATGATGCAAATCAAACAAATTCTAAAAAAAATATTTTAATATTAAGGCATTTCGGTTTCCTAACCAAATCCAAAGGTAGGACAAGGACTACCTGGCAAGTCCAACCAAGCTTTTTGAAAATGGCCAGAAATGTTTTTCTCTGATTTCCTGCATGGCATGAGACTTGTTTCTACAGTTGAAGATTTTAAAAAAAAAAGATTTTTAAGATATAGTCAAGTGCAGACTCACAGACATTCATTGTATACAAGTGTTTACATTAAAAGCATGACTTTCTGACCTTCTAAAATTAAAGATTAATCTTATTTACAAGTGTTGATAGCTTTCTAAGTTAAAAAAAAACAACCTTTATTTACATTAAAAAATTAGTACAACTATGTTAGACAATCTACATGTAAGTGAATGTAACCTTCCTTTAAATGTATTATTTCTTTACAAACAAAAACGTTTCTAAAAGTTGTCAGTCTTTGCTTAAGAGTTTGAATAAACCAAACAAGATACGAAACAAATCAGATATGTTCCCCATGCTCAGTGAGAAGTCTCATTTAAGTTTGGCTGAATTGAAGAAAACATTTTCATTTATATTTGTTCTCTATTTCTTTTTATATATGGCTTCTTCTGTCTCGTAAGACAACGAATGCGCCAGATGACTCATTTGCTTTGGTTTCGTCTGGAGTGACTGATCAGGTCAATTCTGGAGCGGCAGAGTTTGCCACAGTTCGTGCATGTATATGCTTCTGTCCTAGGGCTAGCTGAAACGGCAGCTTTCTTTTTCGCTCTCTTGACTGATACAGCTTCATTTCAATTTGTTCTCTATTGCTGACTCTATGAATAAAGACTGCTTCTAAGTCACTGGAGTCACAGACAAACGTGTCATGGTAGCTTTTGTGGTAAAGCGCTTGGCTTCCTAAACAAAGGCTCGTGAGTTCCAATCTTGTAAAGAGCTCTCTTAACGGTACTGGGTACCGAGATAAGCTTGGGAAATAAATGTGGTACGTCATTGTGCTGGCCTCATAACGCCAACCGTCGGCCATAAAAACAGATGTCATTTACATCTTCTGCCCCGATAGATCGCAAAGCCTGAAAGGAGAACTTGTGCTGAATTAGTTCTCTACAGTTTACTTTGTAACTAATGACCATGCTTTGAAGTCATTGGACATATTTGTTAAAAATATATATTCATCTCATTAATAACAACGTAATAGAGACAGAGTTTAGTGTCCAATGTCAAGTTTCATCAAAGTTCAAGGACACATACATGCACACGTCTGGCCATGTCTCAATAGCGTGCTTCCTCTCGGTCTGTACCTTATGTCTCGCTAAACTTTCTGTTCGCTAATGTTCCCATCAACTCACTTCAACAAGGGAATAACTCTGAGAATTTCAAAGAAATGAACAGGACGCATTCTCAAGGGACTCGCTCATCACGAAGCTTGTGTTGGACTTGCACTTTTGGACTATTAAAGATGTTAGGGCCTGGAAAGCTGAATGAGAGAGTGCATTTCTGTATAATTTTCAAAGTGACAGTAATGAAAATTCTTTTAGTTATGGACTTAATTTTTTTGTTTTTACCGTTGCTAAGCTGGCATAAAGTAAAAATATCTTGTGCAAAATCTTTTTAAACACTGTAATTTAGCCAATGAATTCTTTACTATAATAAAACTTAAAATAATGTATTTTAAAAAGCAAAAGAAGATCATTACATAGTTGTAATGTCACAGCTATTGCCATCAATACTACAATTACTTTTTTTGATTCCGTGTTTGACATTTCCTGACTGCATATTGTCAGTCTAACAGTCTTTATTTGTAATTTATTTGTTGATAATAAATAGTACGCATCCTTATATATATAAAAGAAATTAAAGCATATCAAATAGATTCTATAGAGTAAAAAACATTTATTTCTATGTTAATGTGGAAGAGGTGGAAAGCTTCACCTATCTTGGCAGTATCCTAGACCACCATGGAGAAACAGATGCAGATGTCAGAACTCGAATTGGTAAACCTCGAGCAGCCTGCCATCAGCTGAAGAACACTTGGCTATCCAAGGAAATAAGCACCACCACCAAGATCAGGCTCTTTAACACCATTGTTAAAAGGCAATACTACTTTATGGAGCAGAAGCCTGGAGAACCACCATCACCAACATGGAAAAAAAAATCCAAGTATTCATCAATACCTGCCTGATTCGCTGGCCAGACAAGATCTCGAATAAGGAAATGTGGCAAAGAACAAAGCAGCAGCCCATTGAAGTAGGTATCCTTTAGAGACGCTGGAGATGGATAGGTCACACCCTTCGCAAGCCTGCATCCAACATAACAAGGAAAGAGGAAGAGGGGGCGGCCCAGGAATACATGGCGCCGCGATTTGGAAGCAGATGCCAAGCAGATGGGCAAGACATGGGGACAGTTGAAGACACTTGCCCAGAACCGAGATGCCTTGAGAAGGCTGGTTGGTGGCCTATGCCCCAGAAGGGACCACAGGCAGAGATGACAAATATGATGAAGTTAATGTGGCGTATATGCAGGTATATATAGCTGCAGTTGATGTAATGTTGGCACTTCTACATACATTTTCTGAAATACTATATACATATTTATTCCATGTTATAAATGATGTTTGAAATACCAACTGATTACCATAATACAGTCAGCACGTTTGGGGAGCGTGGTGGCCAAATAACAGCGCCTGGCTTCCAAACCGAAGTGTCTCGGGTTCAAATCTCAGTGAACACTAGGATTTTGAATTTTAGGAGTTTCAGGACGCCGCTGAGTCCACCCAGATCTAATGGGTACTAGAAATTAGTTGGGAAAAAGTATAGACAGTTGGTCGTTGTGCAGGCCACATGACACCCTCGTTAAAAGTTGGTCATAGAAACAGATAACCTTTACATCATCATCCCTATAGGTTGAAAGGCCATTGTAAAGAAATACAAATGTATTTGAAATAAGTGGGCCAGTTAAAAAAAATACTATGTTTAATGTAATATATTAATATATTGTAATTCATTCTATTCAGGTGAATGATAAAGATAGAAGTAGAAACTTCTTATGTACACTATTTACAATTCACCGAATTGAGGATAACTTTTAGAAGCTGGACGTAATTGTACACTTCAAGAAACAAATAAAATATATAAGCAAAATGTAAACATTCTTTATATTTAGAAAAAAAAAAAAAACTTTTCTAAGGGAAAGAACTCCACATTTACAGCAATGTATCTCAATACTGTAGCATTTTTGCCTTTTTCGAAATCAAGCTAAATTATTTAATTACCATTATTCAATTATTAATTTGTTGTTGTTGTTTTTTTTTTGTCTTTTTTTAAATTAATTCCTTTTTTTTTTTTGTTATAATAATTATGCAAAGTTTCAGCTTGATCCGAGAATAGGAATTGGTGTAAATAACATATTCAAAATGTATAGCAGACAGACAGACAGAGTGAGCTGCTGTAAGCTTTATAAATAGTGCGAAGCAACTACTTCAAGTAAGAAATATTTATTTCAAGTCTGTGCCGTTTCACTCTTTGGGTCTCTCCCTCTCTCTCTCTCCCTCCACTGTCTGATGACCAGGTAAAAAAAATGTATTTGAAATGCAGTACCACCGCACAGTCGCACTCACTCACGCACATCCCTTTGTGGAACTTGCTATAAACACCAGCTAGTAGTCACCACAGTGTCGCACAGTAGCTCGTAATAGCCTTGATCTTATTACAGCCGCGCTCACTGAATATAGTCCTTGTACACCTGTTATCACATCACAGTACTTTTGTTTTATTTTGTATGTTCACATTCACTCTGTAAGCACAATGTGTGCATAAGTCTCGTGTTAATATTTTGTTTTGTTTTATATAGTGTGAGAGCATAAAGGTGTACGGGTATGTTTGAGTGTGTTGGTGTGTGTGAGTAGTTATACTAATAAAGCTTTAGTCGTACTATCAATAGATAGCCAAGAAGCAATCATCTCTGCCCGCAAAGAAAAAAAGAGCGGAACTGGAACAAGCAAAATATAAACAAGCCTTAACAAGCGAATAGAAAACAAATCCTTTTTTAAAAATAAAATCAAAGCTTATTTAAGGGAAAGAACTCCGCCCTTACAACTATATCTCACAATGATGTAAAAGTAATTTCCCCTATTCGATATCCAACAAAATAATTAATTACCAATAATTAATTTATTGTTAATTTCAAATTGATTTATGTTTTGTTAAGTGTGCAACGTTTTAGCTTAGTCCGAGAATTGAAGTAGAAGAAATCACGTGTTTAATTATCTAAGGGGACGAAACCGTACATATTTTGCCATATCTGTGAATACAGAAGGATTATTTTCCTTTGTAGGTATCAAACAAAATAATTAATTACAAGTAATTAATTGATTAGTTAATTTTTTAAATCGGTTTAGGTTTTGTCTATGCCAATAAATATTTTTTCAAAGTTCCAACTTAATCCGACAATGGGTGTGGGGGAAATAACGTATACAGACTTTTTACCAGACAGACAAACAAACAGACAGAGTGAGTTGATACTTACTTTGTAGAAATTCTATTAAAACAAAACAAAAATTATCTAAAGTGAAAAATCCTTTTTATAACAAACAAAATAATTAGTTACCAATAATTTCTTGACAAATTGGTTATTTTTTGTTTAATTGATTCATGTTCTGCTATGTACAATTAATAATTGTGGAAAGTTTCAACTTGAGCCTAGATTGGGTGTGGGAGAAAAAACGTATTTAAAATTTGTACCAGACTGTCATAGAGTGAATTGATATGAGCTTCGAAAAAGCTGAGATCCTCCAACGCACAGCCAGATTCTACTTTAGCATGAAAAATTTGGGGATGAAAATGTTTCAAATACTTTATAGCCACAACAAGCATTGCAGTACAAGATAGCCATTGTTGATTGGTCGTTGGGTTGTAGCTCCTATCTGCGTGTACAACTAGACTGTTTCAAGCTTTTTAATATTCTTACTGAAATAAACTTGAAATAAACTTGAACAAACTTCTTTCTCAAAACAAAAACTAAAAATTATTTTGCCAGATAAAACACGAATATTCTTAATGGATTATCGTTCGTTTCTGTTTAAAATTTACCGAAAAGAATCAGCTAAAACAGTTCGCCTCTATCAGAGATTTTCAGCTATGGTGTAAAATTATAAAAAGTTATTTTTTGTTTTCATTTGTTTTCTTTTGGTGTATCATTGTTATCATTGAATGACGATCAGCCTTGCCTTTTTAAGAGCTAAATTGTGGGATTTAAGGGCAGTTTCTAAGCTGTTACATTTGTATATTTATTTATTTGTTTGTTATTTTTTAATTGGTAACATTGAAGTTGAATTTAGTGTCCTGGATATTGTATACTTTATTTTGAAGACTTTCCACTGCCTCCACCACGTATTCCATCTCTAATAGCTGCACATTAAAGGGAGACTACTTCAGTGAGTGAAAATATCTCTCACCAAGACTCCTGAATAGACCATCAGTGCTACTAGACGCAATCAATACAGAAACCACTTGGTCGTGACTTTTCAGGATTAGAAAGTTCGGTGAAGGAATCTTCAGTATAACTTAAGATGTCATGGAGAGATGTCATGGAGAGATGCCATCCCGTCAGAATGGCTCCTGTCACCATCTTACAAGGTGTTTGATTACCCGGAAGTAATATTTCAATCTTCTTGACACGAGTGTAAGTGATTCTTTGTATTGGCAGACAAGATGACACTTAGGAAGAATCACACGACACTTGGAATGGAATAGCGGAACAAAAGCGGGAAAAATAAAAGGGGGGGGGGAGGGGTAATCACTTTGGAGTAATGGCGAAATACAAAGTCTGGTAGTGAATACCATTTATGGAGTTTAACACCTGGTCAAATTTGAGAACTTTAAATCAAATAAGTCACTTCAGTCCTTAGACCTATGATCAGTCGGACAAATTCTTCAATATGTATACTACGAAAACATACTGAAAAGTTTTTGTTTTATTTCTACGTTGAATGAATTATATATATAGTAGTAAATTATTTAATACATATTATATAATAAATGTCACTCATGTTTACCGACTATAGACAAAAAAGTGTGCATCGAAATATTTGTATACTATGTTTAATAACTATTTCTAAGAAAGAAAATGCGCTATACTATCTTTTGCAGTGTATGTTTGCAGTACATAGATCATATGTAAATTACAGTAACACTAGTATGTGTACAATATGTTTGATGTTTGAGTATAGGCTATGTAAGAAAATGTTATATTTCTCCTAGACTATGTGTGTGAGTTGGTTTCATTAAGTGCTTCTTAAATGTTGTAATAACACATTAGTTCATTTTTTCATTCACGCTTGGAACACTGCAAGCTCTTGGTACTGGGCAAACTGCACGCGCTTGTTGCTGGGCACACTGCAGGAGCTTGGTACTGGGCACATTGCACGCGCTTGTTGCTGGGCACACTGCAGGAGCTTGGTACTGGGCACATTGCACGCGCTTGGTACTGGGCACATTGCACGCGCTTGGTACTGGGCACACTGCACGCGCTTGGTACTGGGCAAACTGCACGCGCTTGGTACTGGGCACATTGCACGCGCTTGGTACTGGGCACATTGCACGCGCTAACGTTCACTTTTGCTTTATTTATGTCAGTGCTGCTACTAGCCTGCTACTCTATATCACAGCCTCAATTATACTTTGTACATTGGAGCTTGCATTGACTAGTACACAACATTAAGTGATCTTCACTCTTCAATGTCTTGAACATTTAGTACATTCAAGCCGAAATGTCTGTTTGTAAGCTTTATTTAACATATATATATATATATTCTTTTTGGCGATATATATTGTTTTTCAAATCATACATTTTCGATACACAGTTTTCTACATTAATCTACTTTCAAACCATCACATGTTTCATTTTTAGATGTACAATTTCATTGAACTGAATGTTTTTTTTTTTTTTTCGCTATTTTATGGAAAACCAACTAAGAGTGTTCATTATAATACAAATTAGAACTTGTATTTGTAATCTTGAACAAAAATGCTCATGAAATTAATCATACTTTTTGATTTGTAATGCATGTGAATGAGATATACTACAACTCAGCGGAATGTGACACATTTAATAATCATTAGACCTAGTTGTATTTGAATTATTTCTTTTTCAATCTGTCTTTAAGACTGACTAGCTAAATAAAATATTTGTTTTGGCCAGACCCAAAAGTTGAGCTTATTTTCGTTACAGCCAAAATATATAAAAAAAAAGGCCAAAGGTTTCGGTATTTTGGCGAAGTGACTTTAGTTCTTTGACCTAATCGCGTGGTGCTGATCAATCATGTCCGTTAGATTGAATATCCTTCGCGTACTTTAGATGAAGTCCGATTGGTAACAAAGCAGGAATAATTAGTCCTCCCGTAGTGCTCTGGCAAGAAACTGGGCGGTACGGCGTAATGCCTCATAGCTTCCATACAAGTCGAGGGACTGCTCACCCTTAGCTCTCGGAGCTGGGGACACTGTTTCCACGCTCTCTCCAGAGTGACGTCATCGGGAGTCATAGTTCGGACGGAACCCTTCGAGTACCAGATGTCGATACAGATAGCGGTGACCTAGAAAACTTTTACATAAAGATGGATGAAGATTTCTACAAACAATGTTTACACAGGCAACTTCTTCCTGTAAGCCACCTACTTTGTGACGTGTGATCAGGCAATAAATATCTTTCAGAAAGTCGCATATTCCCAATCACTGAAGCCAAATAAGACGCTCAGGTCTGCCTTAGTATTCAATAAGTCGACGTAGAAATATATACAACTCGTACTTATAGGAAATGTCACAAAAGCTAATTCTGTTGTTATGAGTAATTATAGAGATAGATTGATGGTTGAGAGTTAAGTTGTAATTTTTAAATTATTTTATTTTCTTCATGCCGGTTTGAGAGTGTTGGGGTGGGGGGATGCAGGGGTGCTTCATCCATTTGATTTTTACGAACTAGCAACCAATCCCAAAAAAAATCAAGATCCTACATTGACAGGCCATTTTCTGATCTGGCCGGCCATTTTGATATTTACTTCTTTTGAGATTTGGCCATAACAAATATCTCATATTATATAAAATTTGAATTTGTATAGAACTGATGGTTGAGAAAAACATTTCTAGCCAATCATAATGGAAGTGAATAGAGAAATATTTTAAAATTATTTTTATTTTCTGTTACATTAGTTCATTTTTAGAATAATTTTTAAAGTTTATAAAAATCAGAGCAAATGACCAAATGGATCACCATAGAAAGCTCTCAAGCTGCCACTGTCTGATATTTCAGGTGCTGCAATTATGTTGCTCTCAGTGCGGCCCTCAGCGGTGGCGAAGAAAGTACCACTGCCCGGAGCTTAGCTTGCAAAGTATGTCGTAGCTGTGTGCCCAGCACACATTTAGCTCACAAACTGACCATGTGGTCCAGTTTGACTTACAGGGGTAAATGAAAGAATATTAAGAACTTAAGTTTTGTTGTTTGGCATTACGAGATTCCGCATGCATCAAATTTTCATTTTTTTTATTCATGTATAAACAAGTTTGATATATTTTTAGGCTAGTGATAATACTGAAAATAAAATCCTTTAGCAAATTCCAATTGCGGTCATTTTATATTCTAATAATAGTTAGTAAACTTTTTTTTTTGTGTTATTTCTTTTGTTAAACTTATTTTTGTAAACCTTTTTTAAAAAAAAAAACCTTATACATATTTTTAGAAATGCTATGGCTTATGTCACATTCAGAATTTAAAAAAAAAAATGTTCATGAACTCATTTGAAAATTTAAATTTCCGTCAGATTTAAAAAAAAATCAAAAGCTGACATATTACGAGAATCAATTATAACTCAGCTTGTCTTCCCTTCAGTGCATGACGTTCAATCTAAGTGGCAAAAAGTTTGGTCACGTTTTTTTGTTTTTTTCAGTCACCAACAAAAATTGTACTTTGTAGAAAAAAAGTCACAAGAATAAATTTAATAAACATCGTTGTGTGCGTGTGTGTTTGTCTTTAAGGTTTACAGTTGTATGTGGTGATACACAAAGTAGTGGCAGTTGGTGCAGTCGGTGCATAATTGGTTAGTACATACAGCGCCTCATTGTCTTGATAGCTGGTGCACTCAGAGCAATCTTTGTCTTGATAGCTGGTGCACTCAAAGCATCATTGTCCTGATAGCTGGTGCACTCAGAGCGTCAATGTCTTGATAGCTGGTGCACTCAGAGCATCATTGTCTTGATAGCTGGTGCACTCAGAGCATCATTGTCTTGATAGCTGGTGCACTCAGAACATCATTGTCTTGATAGCTGGTGCACTCATTGCAATTGTGTTTTTAAGTCAACCGTCCAAAGCTTTCTTCCATCCTTTTCATTTCCCACTGTTAGGTCACAACAAAACAAAGAACGCGAACAAGTACACTTCCAAGTTAGCTTAAGACTTGTGTGTGTGTTTGTGTGTGTGTGTGCTTATGTGTGTATGGTTATTTGTGTGTGTGTGTGTTTGTTTGTGTAATTATGTGTGTGTTTATGTATGTGTGTGTGTGTGTATGTGTGTATTTCATCTTTCAAGAACCTTGTCACAATGAGCTTGTGCCATGAACTACTTAGACACTTGAAGGCTTCTCATATTTTTGAAGTTGAATGCTCATGAAACGGTGCGCAAATACGTTTTTCACAGACTAAAGGATTTTTTAAAGAATACATTTAGTTCACTACCTAGTGTCTTGATATATACATGTGAAAAATAAAATTGTGTATCAAAAAGTTCGTTTCCACCACGTAGAATGCTAACCTTTAATGAGGAAGTATAGGGAACCTTTGGGGGGAGCGCTGGCTGAGTGGTTAAACGCTTGGCTTCCTAACTTGAGGTCCTGGGTTCGAATCTTGGTCCACCCAGCTGTAATGGGTACCTGACTTTAGTTGTGGAAAGTAAAGGCGGTTGGTCTTTGTGCTAGCCACATGACACTCTGCTCATTAACCGGTGGCTAAAGAAACATATGACTTTAACACCATCTGCCCTATATAGAAGGGGACTTTTACTTTTATAAAGGACTTTAATTTAGCAACAACTGATCAGAATGTTGTTTATATTGTGATATCAAACTAAAAAACACTTTTTGAAATGACCTACTCAAACAAACGTGCAGACTATTACTTAAACTCTTAACGTATATCTACACAGTCATAAAATACAATTAGATGTTGTCAGGGTATTATGCAAGTAGTAACTTTTTTTCCTAGCATTTTAATATGTTTTTTTGGGGGGAGTAAAGTAGTTTAGGTCAGTGACGTTGCAAGGGGAGGGCTGGTGTTGCAGTCAGTAATCACGAAACGTCAAAATGGTTGTCATAATCAATCTTATTTGTGTCGCTATATTTGTTAACTTTTAAAATTATATCTATTTTTTTCATTGCTTATTGATGACTTTTATTATGCAGAAATGTAGGATATATGTAAGTTCTCATACCGCAGACCATGTTTTTTTTTTATTTATTTATTTCATTTGGAGAGCAAATAATATTTTGTTGGTATATATATAGTTATTTGAATACGAACCGCCTAAAATGAAATTCATGTTTTTGCTTCAGTGAATTCTGTGGTATCCAATATGTTTACAGTCATGTGACTATTATTTAATACATGAAATGTGCCCAATGTTTCACAGTGTCTGTATATGTGTCACGTGCTTGTAGAGTGCTACCATCATCTATTATAGTATGTGTCACGTGACTGTAGAGTGCTACCATCATCTAATCAAGGCGCTGCACACTGTTTGTATCTGTATGCTAATTATTGATGTCGTAACTGACAGTTCCTTGGACTAAAGGTTCATTTCCAAAATAGTGTCAGCTAAAATAAACCTAAACTACAATGTTAACAATATCAGACACAATATATGTTTGTCTTTCTTTCTTTCGTTCTCCTCTCTCTCTCTCTCTCTTTTTTCTCTCTCTCTTATTCTCTTTCTTGTTACTATTCTTACTCTTCTATTTCTATGTTATTTTCTGTCTTGAAAAGAATCATCCAAAAACTAAAAATTTATATGAAAACTAAGAAGAAATGTCGTTATTGATTTTTATATAATCTAACAATTTTCATAGTTTATTGTTGAGTGCTCTAAGGACATGAAACGAAACTTGTATTTAGACCAATACGAGAGTAAACTTCCCCTTTTTAGGATCTTTCATTTGACAGGAAAGTGATTAGAATGGTTTTTCCCTTTGTTTCCTCTGAGTATATCACCACTCCATAGCTTCTTATCAAATGTAAAGCCCATTGCTTGATCAATTGTAGTGCTGCTTTGCAAAATTATAGATCTTTTTGAAAAGGTCAGAGCTAGATTGTATTTTTTCACATGGTCAACAACAACTCTTAAGTCCCGATCACATTTCGTTCCCGACGCAAACACTTTGATTTGTGATGTGGTCTCTGAGACTCCTACAAACTTCTGAACTGTTTAACATGATCTTTATTTTTTCATTTGTTTTGTTTCAATTTGCTGACCTCTAATAACCAAAAAGTTCATAAGCATCATTTCAATGCCAAAGTGATATAATATTTAAAGGGCATATTATTATCGAAACTTAATCAAAACAGCAAGCATATATAAACTTAATCAAAACAGCAAGCATATATAAACTTAATCAAAACAGCAAGCATATATAAACTTAATCAAAACAGCAAGCATATATAAACTTAATCAAAACAGCAAGCATATATAAACTTAATCAAAACAGCAAGCATATATAAAGTGCCGAACTATAATTAGAAGAGGCATAACTTAATATAATACTTTAAATTAACCAGCATTTCCCGTCTCATGTATGAGCTATGCTTTAGCAGAAATTCTTTTTTCCTTTATATGTCATCTGAGCCTAGAGTTGTACAAATAATTCAGGAGGATCAATGACAGAGTATATATTGTCAATTTATAATACAATAATTAGTCAAGACATGGATATGTCAAGTAATGACAAGCTTCTTGGTGAAACATTAGAAACACGTGGTCTGTCTCTGTCTGTCTCTGTCTGTCTCTGTCTGTCTCTCTGTCTGTCTCTGTCTGTCTCTGTCTGTCTCTGTCTGTCTCTTTTAATTACCAGTGCTCATTGTAGATCACCATAAGGACACATATAATACTTTAGCATTTTTTAAAATTTATTCAGATTATACATCATAGTTAATTATCAAAATAACTTATTTTTGGTACCTTATTTTCAAAATGTCTATAAGAAATTCCCTGTTCACTTTGAGTTTCACCTTTCATTATTTAGCTCACTCTATACATGTTCACACTGCGCTGTATCAGTAGGCTTGAAGCATTTTATTTGACCTTAGTTTTCAACAGAATCGTATTTCGTTTATTTTTAACATTCACAATTAACCATGACTTGTGTAAATCATTTTTTAGTGTTTTCTTAAGGATATAATTAGTTTATAAGACGAAAAAGAAACTTAAAATACTTATCCTTGAGCTTTTAATAAAATCTTTACTTTATATTAAAATTCAGAAAAAAGAACTATTTATTAATTTAATTTTAATAAAAATATTGTCTCTAATCTATCCCTTACATAACGTATACAAATCTGACATCTATTTAACGAATGTTCCAATGTTGTTCTCACTCCAGGTTATCACTCATGTCAAACGAACGTGTACACGTCTGAAGTTAATGCGCATGCCCGCTGAGACATCACGTGGCCACACCACAGCCACCAGCGTCAACTTTGTCAACCACGGACCTGACAGCCACGAGAGTGAGAACGGGACAACCCTGTACGAGAGTCCGCGCCCTAGCCCCGGGCCTGGCAAAAAGGTCTACAACACCATGGAGCTGAATGAGAGGAAGTACCCGTACATACCGCTGGCTGCCAGGAAGCAGTCGTCCCCGACAGAGATCTGACCTTGTCTGGTCTTGACGTGCAACTGTTGACGATGAAAATGTGGCTGTCGTGCAGAGACAAACTCTTTCAAAAACTGAGCTGGTTGCAACCTGGGACTGTGTTTCTACAAAACGGATTTAGTCATTCTGATGTGTCGTTTTGCAGGAAGGGTTACGTCTGGAAAGAAGGGCGTAAACTCGTGAGGGTTATTCTTCAGACATGACAAAATATCTTCGACATGATTATCTGATATATCAGACAGGAAGTTGTGTTTGACCATAAGATACTTAAGACAGAGGTATGTATGATAGTCACCAAATTCCTGAAAATACTTATCAGACAAGATGAAAATTATCAAAGGATGTGTGTTAGAAAGTGATTGGTGTGTGTGATGAAATGTGACCTACAGGAAGATTCGACAGAAGACCAAAAGTTGATGTTTTGGAAAGACGGAAAATATCTTGTAAGCCGAGCACTAAAGAATTACTTCAGACAAGATTAGATGACTAAATGGGTCACTTTAGGACTGTATGTCTCTGAATGGGTCATTTTAGGACTGTATGTCTTTGAATGGGTCACTTTAGGATTGGATATCTCTGAATCGGTCATTTTAGAATTGGATATCTCTGAATGGGGTCACTTTAAGATTGGATGTGTCTGAATGGTTACTTAAGGATTGGATATCTCTGAATGGATCACTTTAGGACTGGATATCTCTGAATGGGTCACTTTAAAATAGGATATCTCTGAATGGGTCACTTTAAAATAGGATATCTCTGAATGGGTCACTTTAGGACTGGATATCTCTGAATGGGTCACTTTAGGAATGGACGTCTCTCGACAACATGTTTTATGTCAGGTAATAAACCTTCTCTAGCACTCAATGGTGCACAAGACAGAATTCTGTGTGTAAGACACTGTGACCAGACACTGTCTACCAGATACTGTAGAACAAGACACATCTAGCACAATGACACTATGCATGCGGGAATCATGCGTGTCAGACAAATAAACATATACAATGTGTTCGAAAGAAAATTGAGCTTCTGTTAAACGTATTGTGAAATCTAGAAATAAACTGTGTCACACTGTGTCAGTTGTGTCAGATACATCATGTGTACAAAGAGTTAGAGTGTGTAGAAAAGGGCACTCTGAACAAAACTTTTCGCTCTGTCAAACAAGATGAATTTATGTACGCAATGGTTCTACACTGCAATCCTGAAGCAGTACATTTTTGGTGATTTAATCACAGTTTGAATCGAAATCACCGAGTTCCAACTACCAAGAGGTTTCAACTTCTGTCTGAGGACATGCCATTAAGCGACTGTGTGGTTCTATATAACCATACATTCAGTTCGTCCGGGCTGATTTCTTGAACTATGTGCTAAACAAAGGTAGCCCTGTCCATTATTCGTCAGGCTACCTTCTGTGGTATTAATTTATTGACTGTCATATAGTTTTCAATTAAGACAATCTGTTGACAGTACGTGATAGCTACTTAAAGATAAGGTGTTTTTTTTTTAACACGCCAAAATGTGTAAATTCTATAATATCATTATTTTTATCAAAACCTGATTGATTATTGATCATCAGGCTATTGTCTGTATTTATTGATCTGTTTTCTTGTCTCGTTGTTTAGATATCTTTGAAAAGTAGATTTTTGACAATAATATATAAATTACACTTTAACTAAAGTATAACTGAGACTAAACACCCCCAACTAAACACACCCAACTAAACACACTCAACTAAACACACCCAACTAAACACACCCAACTAAACACACCCAACGCTTTTTTATTTAAATGTATTTTAAATAAATTTAAAACTATAGTGCGTTTAAATATAAGCGTTGTTTAAAAAAATTATTTTTATGTTATTTTAATTCTTTTTTTTTTTTTAATTTTTTTTTTTTTGTAATAACTAAAATCAGTTTTCATATCGGTGACACTGATAAAGTTGGGGGAAAAAGGGGGGGGGGGAGAGGTAGAAATTATTCTTTGAATAAATAAATAATAAAAGCGAGAAAAGTTGATTTCAGAAACATTCAAACAAAAAAAAAACTATAGGAATAGAGCCTATTGCAATTTTTACTTTGATATATATATATAAGGAAGAAAAATACTATAAATAAGTAAAGAAGTGATATTAACAACACACTGTGTCGTGATTAGGAATACTATTTTGTCATTTGTATTTCTCACATGATCGTACTGATGATGCAAAGGACAAAGAGACATAACTGTAAGATTTGAGTGATGATCTCAACAGAGTTGTCTTGCCTGACTCACGTAAAATATAAATGAAAAAAAAAAGATGTTTATTAATAGAACGATTATTATATACAAATGAACGCGTATGATTGTTATATCAGTGTTTCGATCGATCAGTACACTCATGAAGTCAATCAGTACACTCATGAATTCAATCAGTACACTCATGAAGTCAATCAGTACACTCATGAAGTCAAGAGTAAAACATTTGCTGTTTCGTTTTACTGTTTAGAACTTATTTCTTGGTTAGGGCCAACTGAGGACATCCTCGCCTTCTCTCCATCCCTTCTACCAAACCAGAGCCGTTACAAAACGTTAAAACAAATTAGTGGGGGGGGGGGGACTTAAAGTGTAATACTAGAAAGTTGTTCAAACACATCTTTAATAGTTTTAGTGGGTTAAGTATCATGTTGTATACAAAGTATTATCTTGTGGAAGAAACGTGAGCTAAACGATAAATGGCTGATTCCTCAACCAGCAAAGAAAACGCTACTTTTACCTGGGTTGTACATGAACGGGAATATCTCTTCAGAATAGGGCTCTACAGTCACATGATAAATGTCTGATTCCTCAACCAGCAAAGAAAACGCTACCTTTACCTGGGTTGTACGTGAACGGGAATAGGGCTCTACAGTCACATGATAAAAGTACACTTCATGCGAACCCTGGTCGTTGTAGGACCTAAAGTGGGCCCTACAAATCTAATACGCTACAAGCCTTACAGGTTATATTATCTCTATCCACTAAATGATCTATGTTATGTTAATTTTAGTTTTTTTATTTTGTTAATTACAAATACTGTACACCAGTGAAGCTCAATTTATTTGTACCATGACCTTTAATATTAGTACGCTCATTACATTGGACTCTGAAAGTAGAATCTACCAGAAAAGGTGAACGGATCTCTACTTTTTATGGAACATGATAATAAGCCAACATATTTGTAAAGAAAGACTGTTATAAAAAGAAAATCATTTTAAAAGGCATTATAAAACGAATATGGCGACAATCTTGATTTAAGCTGCGAATAAAAGTTTAACTACGCATACCGATTGGAGGATAGATGGGAATGTTTACTGAAAGAGAAATGAGTCTTTGCTATCTACAACGTTGCTCATATTATAAGGACAAAAATCAAGCCATTTTTTGGAGCAGGAAAAAGGAGATATGCTTCAATTGTTTAATTCATTAATGTCAGTACTACATCTATGGGTTTCAAATAAAATTGTTTCAAATTCAAGTCAATTTCAATTCGTTTTTGTACCTTTTCGTTCATGTGGCCCGCGACACAAGTTTTGGAAATTAAAATGGCCCGCAGGTCGAATTAGGTTGTGCATCACTGCTGTACACCATATGTTATTGTATTTCTCAAATGTATCTATGAGATAAAAGTTATAGTATAGCTCAATGTATAGCTCAATGTGACAAATATGAACTGTACGTTATCAACAAATCTAATAATAATAAGGCTTCGAGTCCGATGATTGATGAGGAATGCAGTATTTCCCGTGGCTACGCAGCCCCAGATATGGCCTACATATTTTAACCCACACAAGGCAAGCATAACCATTGCCCGCTGGTAGTCGATTAAGATTTTCTTTTCGCCGCCTGCGATAGTGATAAACTAATATAACAGGTTAATAGGAAGATGTGTAGGCACTACAGTGAGAGTGTACTAAGAACAATATGGTCCAATGTGAACTGACTTTATTGTAGGCTAGTGAACTATATGTTTAAATAACAGATGAGCAAGTTGAAGTTGTTACTTTTATCTGATGTTATTTATCAATGACAAGTGAGAACACTGTTTTCAAAATGTTTCTTTCATTGTTTGCAATAGTTCACTGTGTACTGTAACATATGGTCTTCTGTATTATAGTGTCTGCTGTAACATATTGTCTTGTGATTAGGTATTTTATTCATTATGTTATTATAAATTATTCAATTTTAAGTTTACCTGAATTGTGTAGATGTTTTGGTGATATAGTTATTTTATTTAAAAATGTAACGAAAGGCACAAGAGGCATACATCATAATAATCAAAACGGTATGAGGCAAGACCAATTGTTATAGAAGACCTGAACACTCACATACGACGTCGCAACCTCTGGGTCATTTAGGCCAGTAGTTCATTGTCACGTCACAAGTCCGACGTCACGATGTGTGACATGCCAACGCGCTATTGGTCTAGACTGCCCACAGATTGCGACGTCGCAGGTCAATATTCAGGCCTTCGATAACGACTGGTCTCGTATAAGCCCCAGGAAAAACAAAAAATAGCCCCCCCCTCCCCCCCCAAAAAAAAAATAAAAAAATATGCACTATTTATTATGTTAGTTAGTTAAGGAAAATGGAAATGGAATGGAGTCACACAAAAGGACACTTATTAAAACTGACATTAAATCTTTTTGAATCGTTTTGTTTTTCCTAACCAAACTTTTCTGCAAGTTCAGATAAATTGTTAGCATATGAGCTTCATTTGGTTCAAATCTTGGTGATCATTTTTGGATACATTAAAAACAAATTGGCTTTAAATGTGAACTTATTGACAATCATTTAAAATTGAAAGTCCTTGTCTAAAATTAGACAGCCGTATAAGTTATCTAGACTTATTGTCCCAATGACATCAAGAGTTCGTACTGTCCACTGTATTCTCAAGATCTCTGATGTGATTAGTGTAAATGAGATTTTATAAAATAAAATAAATTCTACATTTTCATCTCAGCTTGTTTGTTGTTGTTTTTTTTCTTGATGTAACGCATTTATCTCGAAGTATTGTTGAACAGAGAGAAGGCAGAGACCTAGGCAGTATTTCTCCTCATTCTGCTATCATAAGTACAATGTGGTCTTGGGTATTTGGCTAAGTTATTATTCTTGTCCTAAGAATTGAGACGAATCTATAGGTGCATGGAAACTCCCTCCATCAGCCTATCAGAACAACTGTTATGTCTGGTAGGGATCAATGTTTATTACATCTCTTTTAGGGGTGGCTCTAATCCTAAGGAAGAAGTTCGGTCTTGAGGCGAGACCGAAGGCCGAACACAGCAAAAACTCCCCCATATTCGCTCTATGTATTATATCGGTTGTGCGGGTGTCTATCTTAAAATAAAGGGCCTGAGGAACGATGTGTGAATTGTGAGTGGCATGGTTGTACACTTCCATCCTCGCCAATGCAATGGACTCGGTCCTTAGGCACAGTAGAGAGAGATGGGATGGTTTACTTGGTGGTGTGGTATGCGCTCTAGACTGTCGTCTCGTAGGAAGTAGGATTTTAGTTGGTTGTGGTTGTCAATTATTTTTGCTGAAAATTTCCAAATCTGATTTTTTTTTTACCTTACAAAGTAGAGAATAGATAGGTGGGCCTATCGGGGGCCTCATCTGAGTTTGTGTAAAAACTCAAGCTCTCTTTATAATCTTGTTTTACAAGTGGTTCAAAATACGTTTTGGTTTTTAGATAACATATAGATCTAATTTAAAAAAATCTTATCCATATAAGTTTTAAATAATATAATTTTATTACAATGTGTCTAAATCTACCGCTAAGGCTTTAATGATAATAAAAATGTCTAAAATCTAGGTCTAATACATGTCAACATTTGTTAGATAAGTTACAATTCTAAAATAGTATGTCAAGACTTAAGTCACCTATATATCATCTCTATCTAAAATTGAATACACGCTAATGTCCAAGTGAAAATAGCCCGCGCGTCTGTCTCTCTGAGTGTGTTTTGTGACGTTCAGATGTGTGACTTCCTGAGCAGCACACACAAAAGCACTTATTAGTCTAGTAGCCACTTATAAAGGGACCGTGCTCTTGTGTTCTGTCTGTCCTACAAGTGTTTGAGGAATAGTTTTGAACATCAGTCGTATGTCTGAGCTTGTATAATTGGGCCGTAAGAAGGATAGGGCTTTCTCGAAGTGTTGGTGTCACTTTGAAGTTCCAAGTAGTGTAGTTTTCGGTTGTATGCATTTTCTATGATAAATACATATAATTTCAAGAAGGAAAGCTTTCCTAAGGGGAAGAAATCTACACTTACAACTATATATCTCAATAATCTAGAAGTTATATCTGTTTTTCAATATCAAAGAAAATAATTACGAAGAATTAATTGATTCATTGTTTTATTTTTAAATTGATTCATGAACAATAAATAATTGTTTCAAATTGATCCGAGAATGGGTTTGGAAAAAATAATGTGTGCAATTATCTAAGGGGACAAATCATTCATATTTAGCGATATATGTGAATACTGGAGGATTACTTTCCCTTGTTGGTATCAAATAGGGGTGCACCGGATAGCACTTTTTTATATTTGGCCAGAGCCGGGTATGGCCGGGTAGTAAAATTTGATATTCGGCCGGAGCCGGAACTGGATACCTACATGTCTTGAACATAGTTTGTGTTGCTGAACATGTTTCAAAACTGCTAAATAATATGTACCTATAGTCCTTTGTCTTTTCTTTTATTTACCTTATTGTTTTAAGCTTTACTGATTGATGAATTAAAGCCTAACAGCATTTATAAACAGATAGGCCTATCACAAACATGTGTCACATGAGTGTCTGTGTGTGTATGTATGAGGTCACCAACTGTAAAGTGTCAATGTAAAATATGTAAACGTATAATTGACTAGTTACTAATGTAAATATTTTTAAACAGTATAGTGCAATCTGGCTTGTGTAGTGGGTGGATGTATATGTTCACAAATTTCAGACCAACAACTGGTCATTAGGCTTGTTATTAAAAGGCCAAGGACCGCTTCTGGTTCTGGCTTCCCCTGGTACGCTATTCAGTCTCAACATGGCGATCGGGTGGAAACGATCATTTGAGGAAGTGATTAGGCTGAATGAATAGCAAAACAAAACTTCTGTGGGAGTGTATAAGGTAATGCGACAGCTTTCCCATTGCACGGTGCGGAGTTGAAAGAGAGCTTCCACGTCCCTGTCGATAATCCATGCGCCGTTCCTCAAGAGACTGTTACACTAATGGCGAGTCCTGCACAGTTAGCTTGGTACAACATAGGAAAATGGCCTTCGGCCATGCATTCTAGTCTATGCGCCCGGAGTGTCAGATATATCGGAAATAGCAATGCTTTACATAGGCATTGACTTGGATTTAGAACGGTTGTTCAAGCAGGCTTACATGCCTAGTGCTCGAAAAGCCTTCGTCTCAGCTCTTTTGACAATCAAACGGTTGTGGCTTGAAGAGCGTAATACTGTTACTGATAGTAGCTGTTAGTTAACATTTGGAATCTGAAACGTTGTAGGTTAACTATATAGTAGCTAAGATTTGCTAAGATTAATTCATTTTCGGCAAACGACATTTTGTGAACAGCAGGAACATCTAGTATATCTATTTTTAGCTTCAACCTTAGTTGGTGCTGAGGCCTAGATGAAATTGTAGTCTGTAGGCTCATTATTGAGATCTATGTTTGGATCTACAGTTGTATAGATTTAAGAGCATTAGAAAAGCAACTCTAGAAGGAAAAAAAATCATCCAAAGCCTTCCTACCCAAAAAAAAAAAATTAATAAATAACAAACCGGTCAGATAGACGTAGTGGGCCTACATTTGTGTAGTCCTAGTGTAGTGTGTAGAGTTGATGGTGTTGACCATCACGCGTTTTTTTTTCCCTTGGGCATACGCAATAGTGTTGAGTAGTCAGGCAATAAAATAAAGCATTGGCATGATCAGTCAACCATGTAGATCTATTATACCCATATACCATTTACAAAGGTCAAGTGTTTCTTAACACTCCAGTTTATAGTTTTTGTTGTTTGTTTGTTTTTTTTTTTTGGTTGCGAAATCTAAATGCGATGTTTTAAATTAATTGAAATCAATTTGTTTTATATGTTTTTAAACTTGACTGTTTTCCGTTATTTTAACATTCCAAATGATTAAAAATATCGTTATTAAATCAAGACACTTCGCGCATGAGTAAGATTCCTATTAACATACGTCAACCGTAATATTTATTTACGGTGTCAGTATGCTGCTGTACAGGGAGCTGTGTGCAGGAAAGCGCTCCCAGGGAGGCCAATATAAGCGCTACAAAGACATTCTCAAGAGCTCCTTCAAGGAATGCAATATCGACATTCACGGCTGGGAAGCACTAGCTCTCGATCGCTCCACATGGCGTGAAGCTGTGAGTCTCGGAGTCTCAAGATATGAAACAAGAAGAGTGGCCAGGGCGAAAGAGCGCCGAACCAACAAAAAGTTGAGAGAAGAACTGACCTAACCCACCCATGCCACGTATGCGGCCGGCTTTTTAAAGCGAAGATTGGACTTTACAGCCATCTTCGAGTCCATAGAAAACGAGAAATGTACAAATCTTCCACCACGAAGGAGGAGCTATATATGCTGTTTTAGCATGTTGCGTTTATCCATTCTGGCTTAAAAATGGTCAATGCTTATCAATGAATTCAGAGTCACGGACTAAACAAATAAAATAAGGAGTTGGGGGGTGTGTTTAGTTCTCTCTTTAAAGAAAACTGGTCGTGTACTTTACTCTAATAGACACAAATCTGAGCCTTACTTGTACCTACTTTTATCTACAAAATATTTAGTTACTGGATTACTGAGCTATGAAATGGCTGCCAGGTCGTGCGGTTTGCGCGCTGGAATGTCTTTCGGATTTATCGATGCTCGCGGGTTCAAACCCTTTAACCTCCCCCCCCACCCCCGACGTCCTGTGGGAGGTTTGGACTAGGAAATAAATTATCTTCAAATCTGAATGAACATCCGAAATATGGTAAACATTATAAAAACATTTTACAAACAAGAAATCTCGCGGTTTGCGTTCTGTGTTGCAGAAGGTCACTCGTTTAGTTGTGTGTGTGTTCCAGCTTCCTAATTAAGATATATATCCATGTAAGCGTTGTGGATTGAAGTCCAGCCTCCTAATTAGAATGTACTATCAAGTAAACAAACTCAGTTTCCTTGTCATGTGTGACCTCTAGATCGTATTTGACGTGTCTATCAATGAACTCAATGTGATGGACCAAGCCAAAAACGGGGGTGGGAGTTGTTCATCAATCTCATGGAGATATACCCGGTTACCCTTGTAGAGGTGTGGCTGAAACTCAGATCCCTCGTAAAGTGTGACCTTTAGAGAGTGTCAATATCCTTACATTAGCCTACGTCCATCGTATTTGACTTGTGGTCTCCTGTCTATCAATGAACTCAAAGTGATGGATAAAAGGGGGTTAGGAGTTGTTCATCTGTACGCGAGCGTGACGTAGTCAAGAATATAACATCCTAACATGTTAAATAAAGCACTCAAAGGTCAAGATAAACAAAGTGAAAAAATGTGCCAGCCATTGCCGCTCTGTTTGTAAAGCGCAATTATAATGTAAAGTTTCGTTTCTATTTCTATTAACACGCCGTGTCTTTATTATAAACAATGTTTGGTGCATATTCATATAAGCCCTATTTTTAAGCACATTATTATGTTTATACATTCTATAATGGAGGCGCGGTGGCTGAGTGGTAAAGCGCTTTGCTCCAGAAACAGGGTCCGGTGTTCGAGTACTGGTCAAGACTGTGATTTTTAATTTCGGGATGTTCACGTGCCCAGCTCCAATGGGTACCTGACATTAGTTGGCGGTCGTTCATTGTGCTGGCCACATCGAAGTTCACATTCATTTTCACCTAGTCGTTGGTCTGTGGACCGCTGGGGCACCACACAAGATCCGTCAAACTTCTTTCTCCATTCTTCTCTGTAATTTGTCTTTGATAGAATTTCATTCTGATGTTCTTTCTGAAAATATTGAAACCTGCCTTTTTACCTGCCTGGGTGGACCACTTCGGGGGCCGATTTTGAGTTTGTGTCTCCACACAAACTGTCTTTGTAAGCTTGTTCACTTTGTATTGAATAGTCACCAACATGTGGGTAGTGGAGACCAATAGCTCGTTGGCACATCGTACAGGCCTGTGACGTAGCCTGTGACGTAGCTACGACCTATTGGTCTAAACTGACCACATGTTGCGACTTTGCAGGCCAGTGTTCTATGACGTTTGATCTCGCTTAGACGGGCCAATTCTGAAATGTGCGTCACATTCAAAGCAGTAAAGTTTGTGTGTGTGTATAATTTGCTTGATAGTTGTTATGTATGGCGACATACAGCGAGAGCCTGTTTTTGTTTGCGCGAAGGACGTCAACAGAACGATGGTACATTCAGGCGTAAGAAAGACTCAAGAATTGTATTGGCGAAGACGTATTGAAATGTCTTTTATTTCAAGAGCCATTGTTCATCTGTGGTCAAGTGGCTACCGTCCTGCCGGACGCATATTACTGACACACCATGCATGAGAATCCCTCGTAGTGATTATTTCATTAAATGACCAAAGAAAGCATTCGCAATGGAAATCTATTGTTTTGTTTCTACACTTGTGAACATAAATGGAAGCACGTCTTTAATAGCAGTCAACAACTACAATTTCTATTATAGTGCTAATTGTGCTGAAGTCTTGTTGGTACGATGAGATTCTGTTGCTCCGACAATGCGTTCTGATGTTAAAATGTATTCTAGATTTCTTCTTTGAAACAATGACTAAACACTCAAACAATATCGTAATGTCGGCGATTCAAATGTTAACTATTAAATTAAACCAGGGGTGGGCAAATTACGGCCCGCGGGCCACATACGGCCCACCGGAGCGTTTTATGCGGCCCGCGAACACCTACAGAAATCAGGTGTGCTGACATATTATAAAATGCAAATACATTAGAAATAAATAATTATAAATATCTATATCAATTATTGAGACTTACGACTCTTATCACTTATGATGAAAATGCGCTAAAGAAACATTTTCCCTACAAGTCATTCTAAAAAGTTTAAAGTAAACGAAAACTATTCTTATTTCAAAACATTCGGTCAAAGACACAAACTCATGCCAGTAGTTATTCAATACTATGAAGAACTGTGTTGAAAGTGTTGTCATGAAACAAACGGCAAGTGTAGCACCTGATGGAGTCCGTGCTTTGACTGAGAACAATAAATTAAATTAAAGAACAATATCCCAATCATAAACTAACCCAATTAAAGACTCTAAACTGCATTGAAAATTAAACATTTATTGACCCCATTATCTGATTGATTAAACTTATCAGAGCTAGAGGTCTTCACCACAGGCAGTAAAGGGAAGATTTGGAAACAAACAAATTCCCTATGTTTGGTACCACAGTAGTATCCGCTGGTTGAACACGGGCGGCAAGGTGTTCAGAAGAAAATGAAATCTCAAGAAAGAACTCGTTATGTTCCTTGAAGGACATTGACTGTGACATTGTTTCTAATATTTCTAATGAAGAGTGGAAGACAGAATTCTCGTTTTACATCTGAATTATTGCAATGGTTTGTTGCACATGAAATGTGTGTGCATGTTAAATATTTTCCAACAAAGCTATCCCATTTCTCCAGGTTAACAAGTGAAAACAGGTTTTGTCATTTTCTTTTGATAAAGATGAAACTATTTCTAGTGAAATGGTTAAAATGCACAAGACTTATTTGGATTCCTTGATTTCGGAACCCGATTTTCAATACCCTCAGTTCACCATTTAGTGCAGGGGTGGGCAAATTATGGTCCGCGGGCCACATGCGGCTCGCCGGAGTGTTTCATGCGGCCCGCGCTCACCTACATAAATTAGGTGTGCTCACAGTTTATACATAAACAAATTCAAATACATAAAAATATTTCTAACTAAATTTAAATTAAAGGTATTATTCTCAATTAACTAGGTTTTTTTTATTTGTAATATATATATACTTGCGGCCCCCATTCCTAAAATATCTTAAATGTGGCCCTCGTAAGAAAAAGGTTGCCCACCACTGATTTAAACAATAAAGATCCTTTAACAATACATAGTTCTCCTTTCAGACCTTGTGGTCTATAGGGCAGATAATGTAAAGGTCAACTGTTTCTGTAGCTTACGGTTAACGAGGAGTGGGGCCCGGTGGCTGAGTGGTTAAGCGCTTGACTTCTTAACCTGGGATCCTGGGTTCGAAATTCGGTGAGGACTGGGTTTTAGAATTTCGGGATCTCTAGGGCGCCGCTGAGTCCACCCAAGTCTAATGGGAGCCTAGCTTTAGTTGGGGAGAGTAAAGGCGGTTGTTGTTGTGCTGGCCACACCCTGACTCCATGCACAATGTTAGGGTATGATGATTGAAGGATTCGTGGGCACATAGCAGTCAGAAGAATACAAAACTACACATTTCTCGCAATGAGTCATACGAATAATAAACATAGGTGTTCTTTGCAACCAGCAAGAAGAGTAATAAACATAGGTGTTTCTTACAATCAGCCAGAAGAAGAATAAACATAGGACATAGGTGTTTCTTTCAACCAGCCAGAAGAAGAATAAACATAGGGCATAGGTGTTTCTTTCAACCAGCCAGAAGAGTAATTAAATCTTTTGTTTAACATACAACACAACTGCGAATAAATAAGTTTTAAAGTTATTACCTCACCTACATAGATAAGAAAGTGTATCGTGTAGGTGAAATAGTGTCCATAGAAAGAGTACGCTTATTTTATGTTTTGAGCACATCTTATGTTATTCGAGAAATCCACTTGACTTTAAATGAGGCTACGCCTCTGTAAAAAAAAAGAACAAACTAATCTTTGGCAAGTGCTTCCGGGTGCTAAACGTTTAAGTGCAAGTGTGTGTCGTCACGCAGTCTTTTTACAAAACTTATGATGACTGACTCTTGTCTGTCCTGGTCAAAAGTTTGTACACGTTTATTCTCCCACACCCAATCTTGGATCAAGCTGAAATGTTGCACAATTATTTCTTTTGCCTGACAACACAAGAATCGATTTTTTTAAAGAAATAACCAATTAGTTAATTAATTATTGGTAATTAGTAATTTTGTTTGGTATCTCAAACAAGGGAAAGAATTTGTACTTGACTGAAGTGGTGGCTTAAGTTGAATTAGTCCTCTTTATACATCGCCGTACAAGTCTTAGTAAACACAATATGAAAAATAGGTTAAGACTATAGACACAATAGATCACTTTACCATGTTCTATTTTTTTTATCTTAATTTTTTATTGTTAGTTTATATTTATTACAAATCTAATTACATGACTGATGTTGACTAATTGATACAAGTACTCTTAGTATCAGCTTTGTTTTTTTTTTCTGAAAGTATTTGTATGTTTTTCTTGTTACATTTAGTTACTTTCAAAGATTTAAATTTAGCTTCTTTGTTGGTTTAATTGCAGAGAACTCGGTAATTGTTCACCAGGTTGAAAAATTCTGAAAAATCTAACAAGCAGAAAGAAAAAATGAACATTAAAATGTTAAGAAAAAAAAAAGAACACATTGATTGGACACTAAGGAGAGTTGTCGTTCTTGTGGAATGACGTCACCACTATAACTCCAAATGTTTTGTTTTTATGTTATGTCAACAATAGTATAACAGACTGCTGACTGTCAGTAATGGAAGAAGAGAAGAGTGAAGTATTTCACACTGGGCTACGCAAACCAGAATTGCCATTAGGATTTAAGTTCTCTTTCTGGTCGTTTACCTGAGTCCTGCATGACATTTACATATAGAACTTAGTGTGTATCCCGTGGCCTTTGTAAGAAATCTCCAGCTTTTATCTTTCTAAAGCCATTCGCTTAAATTTTTATTTTTCCTCTATGCCATTTCATGCAGGAGGGAGCCTAGGCTGTTATTTCAAAAAAAAAGTTTTACTGGGGGCACGTTTGTTACGCTGTAGGCCGCGACGTATTTCGGCTAGCTATTTTTGACCTACTGTCGTCCCCAGTAAGTTTCCCTTTTGAACCTTGGGGTCTATAGGGCAGATGATGTAAAGGTCATCTAGTTCTGTGGCCTACGGTTAACGAGGGTGTCATGTGGCTAGCACAACGACCAACCGCGGTTACTTTTCCCCAACTAGTGTCAGGTACCCATTAGCGCTGGGTGGACTCAGAGGCGCCGAGAGATCTCGAAATTAAAAATCCCATTCTTCACCAAGATTCAAACCCGTCCCCAGTAGATATGATTATTTTGTCTACAAATGTATATTAGCTGTTTCCTTTAAAACGTCGACACGCAGACATTTAGACATTTTCATAGTTGGCGGAAAAAAAACTATTAGCTAGCTATTGGTTGTATTCCATAGACACATAGATATCTATTAATGTATGTCTATGGTGTCTCCTGTGTACACAATAACGGAAGTGTTGACAAACTATATCTATTGGGTGGTACATGAAAATTTTGAATCACTTTTAGCCCTGCAGAATCCAATTTTTTCGAAGCTCTTTCGTTTTAAAAACAAAAATAAACTCCATATGGAGGAAGTATTAGAATTTCACTTTATTTCTTTTAATTTAAAACATAAAACTAACTAGCGGTAATAAAAAAAAGTCAACTGCCACGTATTGAGATAGTGTTAAAATAATAGATCATTTTTTTTTAAATATAGTTGGCAACGAGTAAAGCTCAATTTATCGCCCTTGATGTTGCTTAGTTAACAATGTAATAAAAATAGTTCGATGTAAATGATTCACTAAACTATGTGGTCTATAGGGCTACGTGCACACCATTTAAAGTTGGGTGAATTGGTGAGTTTTTCAGTCACGATGGTCAATGAATTAATGTTTGTTTGTTGTTTGCAAAATATTTTACATGTTTCGGATGTTCCTTCAGAGTTGAGGATAGTTTACTTCCTAGTCCAAACCTCCCGCAGGACGACGGGGGATGGGAGCGGGCAGGGTTTGAACCCTCGACCGTCGATAAATCCGAACGACAGTCCAGCGCGCAAACCGCACGACCAGGCAGCCATCCATAAGTCTGTTTATAATTATAGTTAAATATCATTGTAAAATTTGCATTAACATTTTAATAAATGTCATAAACAGTTGGATTTTACATTTGAGTACAAATCCATTAAAGTATGTAATCAGCTCACTGTATTGGTTCAAGAAAAAGAACTAGCTAGCAATAGCGTTTATTTGGAACATATTTGAAGAAAGTTGATGGGGGAGGGTTGACACCCTGAGCTACCGCACTAGGTGCCACCGACACTGCAATGGGAGGTTTTCATGCTGATCTTAGGTAATCAGTTAACGCTACTCTACTTAGGTAATCAGTTAACGCTACTCTACTTAGGTAATCAGTTAACGCTACTCTACTTATTCCAAAAGAATTAGAAGAGCCTTATCAAAGACGACGTGTTGCACTGTTTGCTTTTATGTGAAAAATAACGCCAAATGATTTTTAAAATCGTATTACTCGTATTAAACGTTCAAAATAAGACTCTGGCTTGAATATCTTTCTGATACGTTGATGAATTCGATGGGGCCGCCTCTGAGTTTGTGTTATCTCTTTGTATGTAATCTTGTTTTAAAATGTTTCTCGTGTGTTTGCTTTTATTTTTGACAACTCTTCTCAATAACGATTTATTGACGAATTGTCTGTTCGTTGCTAGAAAATAAATGTAGTTTAATTATACATTCAGATTTTGAACATAAATGCTGAACAATCCCTAAACAAACAAAAAGAATGTATTCGCTCTTAAATTATTAAGAAATGTTTCTTACCAGTAATCTATTTATAGCAATGTCTTCTTGTGCTGATTTAGCTCACACACAAGCTAAAACAAACAAGGCGTGGCAAAGTGAGCAGCATGTGTGCTTACAAGGGTCACACTTGATGTGTTTTTGAGTTGGGCAGAATCCGGTTTGTTTCTTCCGTGTAGTTACTCGTATATTTCAACATTCGACCAAATCAAAAATGACTTAACAGCTTGGAGCTAATGTGTATTGTACAGTCTACCTTTTCCTAAATTAAAGTACTAGCATAATGAAGTCTTTAATTCACTCGTATTTAAATTTTGTTCCTCCAGTAAGCGTTGTGCTGTTTGCTATGTTCGGGAACATTTGCTCGTTTAATCTCAATGTGCATGATATTAAAATACTGAGTTCCAGCGTGAGAGGAAATACATTTGGATCTAGCGCTGCTCTCTACACAGCAGATGATGGTGGCATAGAGTAAGTCTCATTCTTTGCATTTCAAGTACTTCAGCATAAAAGCATAAATGCAAAATTTTAAACGAAATAAGAAACTATTCCTATTTCAGCTAGCTTTTTTGTTTTTTAAATAAATCTTTCCCTATATTCTGATTACATTTCAGTTTGCACTACCTACCATAGTGAAAGTACTAAAGAATGGACGTACAATTAAACTCTTTTAAACCCTGTTCCCTGGAAAACCATATATTTTCTTCATTACGAATTGGTTGAATATTTCATGTGCGTGTATATTCCCATCACTTAAATGTACGGACATTTTGATAGGTATATCCTAATAAGTGTCAACGAATTATCATATCTTATAAATAACTTGATAATGATAATCCGAGATTTAAACACTACTAAGTCATTGACTCAGGCAATTCATTCCATGTCCTAATGCTTTCATACTTAAAGTGTGGTCCGTGGAACCCCCAGGGGCTCACGAGTCGACCCTAAGTGGTCCAAAGAAAGAAGAACATTGTTTACAATTAAAATTATTTCTTCGCTAAAAAATAGTTTATCCGATCGGATAATTTAATAATTAACTTTCGCCTCACTGCTGCTAAAATGTCTATTACGAATTCTATGATGACCAAAACCAAAGATTTGAAGACATTCTTCACTTGCTCCTTCTTCACTAGTGCTATTAGAGCGTGGAATGGGTTGCCTGAGTCAGCCAGGAAAACCAATGACTTGGCAGAATATACGTCATTGGTTAACATGCATTACTAGATGCATGACGCGTAGGGAGTAATCATCTTCTTTTTTGAAGTAACGTCTGTATTATATAAGATAAGAACATATTCCCGACTGGGTATTGAGCCCTTTGGCGAGAAGATAAAATCAGATCCCAATCACAGATGAATCCATTCTAATACAGGAGCAGCTAATAGAAATAAACACAAACGAGGAACTGAAACCAATGTACCCAACACTATTCGATCCTGCATTCGTCGTCCTTGTACGATGTTATTAACTGCTTTTCCTTCTTCTTATTTAGTAGAAAGTGCCACGTGGATTCAGTGCCGTCATGAACCTCAACAGATACAAGAAACCGACTAGGACTTTGTGCTCCTGGGGCTAATTTTAAGTTCATACAAGCTCCTTATCTCTAAAGCCGTCAAGAGTAGGCTGTTTACATCTGTCTGTAGTTCGTTATTCTAGTTTTTACTGGTCGAGTCATTGTCTCTTAGTCGAAACTTCCCCTATTACGAAACCAATAACTAATTCCTAATCGTGGTATAACAGTCCAAATAGCACTAGGAAAGAAGGAGCACTTGTAACAATTTGTCCCAGCATATGAAATAAGAAATGTGCCTCTATCTTTGCGTCTTTCTTGAGGATAACAAATTAGTTTGCATCAGACCTGGCAAAATATGTAAGTCGCTAATGGACTCGTGAGACATACTGACCTTATCAATAATCTTCGAAATCTTATACAATGCCTTTTTATTTGATTTGATCACTCCTTATCTTTATTTCCTATATTGTTGGTTTATTAGTAATTTAAAAAAAGTAAAAAAAAAACTTTATTAGTGCTCGTGTTCAGAAATGTCTCTGTCTTGAACAATCCTTCCTTCGTCTCCAGCACACAGTTCTCTAATACACTGCCAGGGAATTCATTGAGACACTGTGAGTGCTGATGTAAATACTGGACCATAGGAGCAGCTAGACAAGAGGGAGATGAAAAGGGAAAGTGGCGCACTTATGAAAAAAATGTGATCTGGTTTTAAAGGGGGGGGGTGGGGAGAAGGTCATTTTGATGTGTGTTGTGCTGATGTCTATCTGAGCAGCTCTTGACCTGCCTGGGCTCTTGTCGCTACCTTACTTAAAAGTATGACTATAATCGTTTTATCTGACCCTCATACATATCCATTAATAACCATTAATAAATCATTATAAAAATAAATACGGATGTAGCGACATGAAGCTCTTCAAAATCGACACTGGCAGCTGGGAAGAGGTGGCACTGGATAGATCCACATGGAGAGAGAGCATAAAGGAAGGGTCACAGATTGCAGATGTCATACGCAACAGAAGAAGAAAGAAGGATGAAAATGCAACGGCGCCTGGTGATTATATATGCCCAACCTGCGATCGCAGCTGTGTATCAAGGATTGGCCTCTTTAGTCACACAAGAAGTTGCAAAGGGAAAAGATCGTCTCTCGAGACGTAAAATGCCACAGATAAAGATAAATAGATAGACACATGGGCTCCCGCAGGGGGGGGGGGGTGCAAGGTCGTGCATGTACGCCCCCCACCTCCCACTGGATTCTGAGAAACCAAATTCTAGCCAATTTGTTTACACCTTGAAATCCATTAAATTCTTCTAATTAGCAACTGTAGTGCCTCCACTGTGGTACAGTTGCAAGGCAAGCTATTGTATTAGACAAATAACAATAATAAGAATAAGAATCTTTATCACCTTTATTTCGTTATTATTACAATGTGTGTATTACACCCCATACAAAAACTAGCCAAGACTTGTCAGGGATTGATGCAAGCCATATACGAGCACTTATCTCCATGAATTCCGAGTAGCCAAATTTAGACACTATGTTGCACTTTGGAATCAATTAACTTCTTGAAAGTAGCAACTTAATCAGCAATGCTTCCACTTAAGTACAGGTGTAAGGAGAAGCTATTATTGTAATAAACTAGAATAAGCTAATCAGGAGTTGATGGCCGACCATGGCTGAGGCATTTACTTTTCGAGAGACGATCTTTTCCCTTTGCAACTTGAGATGGAGTGACCTCTCTATTGTTGGGGGAGAGCATGGGTGGTACATTTGCGAGTGCTGGGCTGCCCACACGTCAACAATCGTCTCTCTTCCGTAATGATTAGATCCAAAGGGATGGAGAGCATTAGCAATTTGGGGTCAGGTGGATAGAGAGATTCACGGAGAGCAGTGATCTTTGCACTGCACCTCGTCTACGGGCTCCAAAACCGGATTTTTTTGTCAGGGGTTCCTAAAACGATGCAAGAGCTGGAAAGTGAAGAGGACTCTCAACGTTGTGAACGATAAGCGTTCATCGTCAGCTTGCCCATTGCGACAAGAAGCAATTCTTCAGTAAAGTTATTACTTAACAACATGTACAGTAAATAGTTTGTTCGCTTGTTTAGTTTTTTAGCGGCCCCCAAAAGGGGAAAAGACGCTATTAGTTTCGTGTGACCTGTCTGTCCGTTTGTCCGTCCGTCCCGTTTAGATCTCAGAAACTAGAAGAGAAAATGAAAATCGGTCATCATGATATTTTAGATCATTCAAAGTTCTGATGCAACGCTGCTTTTTTTTCTTTTTCGAAAGTGAACCATCTAATTTTTAAAATTATATATGCAAGCAGATTTTTCAAAAAATTACACCACTTTTCAATGAAAAACTTCAGGGGAAATAAGTCTCATTAAAAAGTTCACAAGCTTCTTCATTAACAAATCAAACTTCATTCATAGATTCGCGCACTGGTACAAAAAAAATGCATCTAAGGTCACGATTGAAAAAGTATCGATGGATCATTTTTAAAAAAGTTTTTCCATTTATTAACTAACTCATGGAATAGAATACTGATTCGAATGTTGTTTTTAAAAATAATTTTAATACGAACTTCGTTTCAATTGTAAGTTTTAAAAAAAAAATACTTTTTAACGCGCAGTTTTCACTCATCCTCATTAGGCTATACACCTGACAACAATCTGAATCTAAATTACAATAAATAGAGACCAGATGTACATAGATCTATTTAAGAGTTTTAGTCTAGATATAGTAGATTCTATATCAAGATTTTAGATCTAGACTAAGATATAGACCTAGAGTCTTAGATCTATCTCTAGATCTATACTTAGTAGATATAGACTAAGAATGACTGAAAGTATAAGGAAAGATTTCAAATATATTGTTCATTTCGATATGTGTTTCCGTAGTGTAGTGTTTATCACATCAGTCCCGGGTTCGAAACCCAGCTGAAACATTGATATGTTTTTTTTTTAGTTAATAAATATTTCTACATTTTTTTGTGAGTCACATCCTGTAAAATAGATATGCATTTTTTGATGATTTTTTAAAGTATATTTTTTTTTTACAGCCTAATATGTTTTATCCTCTACCAATGTCTAGATCTGTCCATCTGTCTCTAGGTGGACCACTTCGGCGGCCGATTTTTAGTTTGTGTGTCCACACAAACTGTCTTTGTAACCTTGTTTTTTTTATTTCATGAAAAAAACATTTACAGTGCTCTTAATATCTCATAGGACATAAAAGTGGGGGGGGGGGGGGGGCACCAGTTCTTTTCTTTAATACTCTGCATAACTAGAAAGTAATAAGAAAGTCAACTACGACTAAAGCCATAGGTAGCAATTCGCACGCCCCAACCCGTTTTCAAAGCATCACGCCCATGGATAGACAGACAGACAGACAGACAGACAGACAGACAGATAGATAGATAGATAGATAGATAGATAGATGGATAGATAGATAGATAGATAGATAGATAGATAGATAGATAGATAGATAGATAGATAGATAGATAGATAGATAGAGATTATTACATTAGATTAGTTTATTACATATTAGATGACATTTATGTGTATGTATTTCACAGTGCTATCATTGGAGCACCAGAACGAATGGCTGACAGAGACCAGGCTGCATACAAAACTGGAAAGGTTTACACTTTTAAAAACATCTTACAAGTAGGCAATACGATAGGCGAGGAGTCTTTTCATAAAAGTTCAATAGGTATGATTTTAAAGATTGTATTAATGGCATGCATTTGGTGACGAATTAGTACTATGTAACTCAACCAATAGACATCCAAACATCACAAATAAATGGTACGACATTTGTGTTGCATAACAGATTGCATTGTAGCTTTGTAATATCCTTGTATTATTATGGGATAGACATTTTGCATTGCACATAAACTCCTAGAGTAGTATTGTACCTTTAAAGATATATTAGATTACTGTTAGACCTTTAGATTGATCTGATGCAATGACTGAGAGTTTTGTTACAATGGTGTAATACTTGTGAATTGTACCATGGAATAAAAAAGATTTATTATTTGTAGTATTATTGCTATAACAAAGATTATAACACTCAGTCCGTCCGTCTGTCTGGTACAATTTTTGTACACGTTATTTCTCCCACACCCTTTCTCGGATCAAGTTGAAACTTTACACAATTATTTGTTGTACATAACAAAACATAAAATTAATCAAGATTTAACCAATCTGTTATTTATTGTAAGTTAATTCTTTTAATAAGTATTGAAAAGTGAAATAAATGCTACTTATTGATAGATGTATCTGTGTATGTGGAGTCATTTCCCTTTTTTGTACACGTTTTTTTCCTCCTACATCTCATTCACGGACCCAGTGTAATCTTTACTCAATTATTTATTGTCGATGACAACACACGAATCAATAAAAAAAAAATCCACAATTATTTGTAATTAATTAATTTTCTTTTATATAGAAAAATGGAGCTTATTCCTGAACTATCAAACAATATATAGAAGTGACTTTTTGCGCTTCTTTCCCTTGGATAAGATTTGATTTTATTATACTAGATTTTTTTATTACTATTATTTTAATAATATAATAATAATAATAATAATAATCTTTATTGTCCGTATGGAAATTTGTCTTACAATTTGTGCATTACACCAAACAAAAAAATATTATAACTATAAGACACCAAAGTGTACATTCACACCAGACTCACTCATAATTTACATGTGACAAATCTTATATCAGATTGTTCCTATCTAATGATTCAATTACGAAGTAGACAACAGAGTGTTTGCGTCTATTTGTCTTTGCTATCGGTGTCTTATTTATTTATTTACGACAGTGTTTCTCAAACATTTGCTAGTCGTGCTTTGACTAAAACAAAACACGTTTTGTGACACCTTAAATTACCAGTTGAATGGACTGATAGCTTTTTGCATGTGCATCACTTGTGGAAACTTATTTGCAATCAAAATATATATCATTAAATTTAGAAAAGGTGGGAGGTGTAATGTTTAGAATGTTGAAAGACAGAAGAGCCTGTATATCTGTACTGGTCTCGAGCGTCGTAATAACAACCTGATGTTCAGCAAGCCATCTTGTAGCGGGCCTGTTTTTGTCGAGCAAAATATGTCAGTAGATTGATAGAAATTAGCATTAAAGACGTTAGACGCGAGCGAGCCCTCCTGTTTTAATAAAATGTTGCTTTAAGACAATTGGATTGCATACAAATATTTCTATATAAACTTGAAATATGTTAAATACGAAATAACCTTTAGCTGCATGGATTAGTAAAATACTTGCACTTACAAATTTTACCTTTTTGTTTCTTTGGTTGATGGTCAATACAAAGTAGTCATTATAGTTGCAGATACTCATACAAAGTAGTCATTATAGTTGCAGATACTCATACAAAGTAGTCATTATAGTTGCAGATACTCATACAAAGTAGTCATTATAGTTGCAGATACTCATACAAAGTAGTCATTATAGTTGCAGATACTCATAAAAGTAGTCATTATAGTTGCAGATACTCATACAAAGTAGTCATTATAGTTGCAGATACTCATACAAAGTAGTCATTATAGTTGATGATACTCATACAAAGTAGTCATTATAGTTGCAGATACTCATACAAAGTAGTCATTATAGTTGCAGATACTCATACAAAGTAGTCATTATAGTTGCAGATACTCATACAAAGTAGTCATTATAGTTGCAGATACTCATACAAAGTAGTCATTATAGTTGCAGATACTCATACAAAGTAGTCATTATAGTTGCTGATACTCATACAAAGTAGTCATTATAGTTGCAGATACTCATACAAAGTAGTCATTATAGTTGCTGATACTCATACAAAGTAGTCATTATAGTTGCAGATACTCATACAAAGTAGTCATTATAGTTGCAGATACTCATACAAAGTAGTCATTATAGTTGCTGATACTCATACAAAGTAGTCATTATAGTTGCAGATACTCATACAAAGTAGTCATTATAGTTGCAGATACTCATACAAAGTAGTCATTATAGTTGCAGATACTCATACAAAGTAGTCATTATAGTTGCAGATACTCATACAAAGTAGTCATTATAGTTGCAGATACTCATACAAAGTAGTCATTATAGTTGCTGATACTCATACAAAGTAGTCATTATAGTTGCAGATACTCATACAAAGTAGTCATTATAGTTGCAGATACTCATACAAAGTAGTCATTATAGTTGCAGATACTCATACAAAGTAGTCATTATAGTTGCAGATACTCATACAAAGTAGTCATTATAGTTGCAGATACTCATACAAAGTAGTCATTATAGTTGCAGATACTCATACAAAGTAGTCATTATAGTTGCAGATACTCATACAAAGTAGTCATTATAGTTGATGATACTCATACAAAGTAGTCATTATAGTTGCAGATACTCATACAAAGTAGTCATTATAGTTGCAGATACTCATACAAAGTAGTCATTATAGTTGCAGATACTCATACAAAGTAGTCATTATAGTTGCAGATACTCATACAAAGTAGTCATTATAGTTGCAGATACTCATACAAAGTAGTCATTATAGTTGCTGATACTCATACAAAGTAGTCATTATAGTTGCAGATACTCATACAAAGTAGTCATTATAGTTGCTGATACTCATACAAAGTAGTCATTATAGTTGCAGATACTCATACAAAGTAGTCATTATAGTTGCAGATACTCGTTAGAGAAATTCGTAGAGATTGGAAAAAAAAATGAATAGAGAAATTTCTAAAGAAACATTAAGTTTTAATGAAAAGAGAGAAATACCTTCATTTCATTAATACCAGATTTTGCATATTATATTATTATTTTATTTACCCACCTTGTACACCCGATATTTAAATCATCATCATTATTATTATTATTATTATGTTAGAAATGAACGAGTAGTCATTCTCTGGCGCTGCCAGGGTCGAGTTTCGCTAAAGAGAAACAAAATTCATCGTAGTCCCTTTAACAGTTTCCACTGAGGAATTTTCTGGTGATGTGGCAGGTCTGCAGCAGTACCGCCCTCTGACAGGCAACGAAGATGTTCCTAGGAATGTTAAGGGCCTTGAAGGTGTCTGTGAGGTCAGTTGTTATTATCCCCTCGGTTGATATAACAATGGGGTATATTGTTATTTTGGACAATTTCCATAGACGCTTAATCTCCAAGCCTAGGTTCCCATATTTTCTTTGTTTTTCTATCTCAGTTTTTCTTAAATTATGAGACAGTGGTACGGCGATATCGATAATGATAGCGGTTTTTTCTTTTTTATGGATGAACAGCAGATCCGGGCGATTGAAATCTACCGTTTTGTCGGTATTATTAATTATTATTATTATTATTATGTACATGAAGAAAGTCTCGAAAATTCAAGAAAGAAGATTATTCTCCGTCAAATCTCCCGCTAATTATGACAGCTGACAGATTTAAGCTTGGGATCATCGTGACGTTTGAAGCGCATACTACACAAATATCTATACGGCAGATGATGTTAAGGTCATCTGTTTCTTTGTCCAACAGTTAACGAGCAGGGTGTCATGTGGCCAGCACAATGAACAACCGCCTTTACTTTCACCAACTACAGTTGGGTACCCATTGTTGGGTGGACTCTGTGGCGCAATAAAAATTCCGATATTAAAAATCCCAGTCTTCATCGAGATTCCAACCCAGGATTAGGGTTACAAGACATTCGGCAAAAGGAGGCCAAGCCCTCCTTTTTTTGCGGTCGTGTCCAAAGCCCATAATTATCTTTTTGTTGTTTACTGAAATGGCTTATAATCTAATAAGAAAAGTTAATACTTTTTTTTTTGGTTTAAATACAAACACTTCCTTGTAAGATGAGAAGAAGTAAAAGTCTGAAGACGCGTGTTCCTTGTGTTGATTTGCATAGCCTCTACATAATGAGACATGATGATAAGTGCAGTGGTAGTTACCATTAACCAATCCACATTGCGTGCTCGCTGTTGTTATGACTGTGTTTAATTAGACTTTGAATTCAAGACGCTAGTGCTAGCAGTAAACTAAAGAGAGAAGATGTATGACGTTCTCAGATCAAATGAAGACTTGCGAAGTAGACTACGACAGCGGAGACTTAGTTTTGATACACACTCAATCTAAATACCAATGGTGCCGTGAATATTTAGGGAACAAAATGGATGGCACCCTCCCAGGAATACCACTTCTTTCGCTGGATGTTTAAAAACCGAACATTTCGGGCTCACACAGGTCTCACCAGCCACATGAGAAGGCACAAAGCCCCAGTGCAAAGCTCTCAGCCTCCTGGATGACAAAAGTGGTCATCATCGAACCACGATTGATATATATATATATACAGGGGCGGACTGGGTATCAAAATCGGCCCGGGCATTTCTATACAAATTCTATATCATATGATGGGCATCTAATTCTAGGCCTACCTGTCCTCAGAATCATTATGTTAAGTTTGATAATGTATCTTGAAGCATGCATACGGTGACATCTATCTTTAAAAGAAATATAGGCCTTTAGTTGCTTTCTAATCACTGAGTATGTAGGCCCTAAAAGGATGAAGTCTACTAGTAGACTATTACATTATTTCGGAAAATGTGTTAGATTAAAATAGTATTACACTGTAGAGTCTGATAATTTTTTTTATACACGACAAACAGAGGGCATTTTTATAAGAGATTATACAAACTGTAACAATACTATTTGTGCCATAGTGGCATTGATGCGGCCATTTTGGTGACCCCCACCGGCACATTAGGGTATCGGCCCACCGGGCATTTGCTCAAATGCCCATATAGCCAGTATGTATGTATGTATGTATGTGTGTATGTATGTATGTATGTATGTATGTATGTATGTATGTATGTATGTATGTATGTATGTATGTATGTATGTGTGTATGTATGTGTGAATGTATGTATGTATGTATGTATGTATGTATGTATGTATGTATGTATGTATGTATGTATGTATGTATGTATGTTCTCTGCTATGCTGACAGATGCATTCACAATTAGAGAAAACAGCGGGATAAATATAACATACAGATTTGGTGGTGGCCCATTCAACCCGAGGCGGTTCAAAGCAAAGTCAAAAATAAAATCAGCAGTAATCAGGGACTTGCTTTTTGCTGACGACTGGGCCCTAAATGCCTGCTCTGAAAATGATCTGCAGATTATCGTCAGTGACTTCTCAAGAACATGTACAGACTTTTGCCTTACCATCAACACAAAAAAGACTTAAGTTTTAAATTTACCTGCTCCAGGGAAAGCTTGTTCGGATCCAAGCATCACTATAAATGGACAGGATATAAACGTAGTGGACAGATTCACGTATCTTTGCAGCACACTCTCCAGAAACGGTAAGATCGATAATGAAATCGACCAAGGCCAAGGTCAGTGCATCGTTTGGCAAACTGTCTAAAAACGTCTGGAACAGACGAGGTATCACCACAAACACAAAACTAGGGATCTATCGAGCTGCCATCCTCCCTACATTGCTCTAGGTCTCAGAAACGTGAATAGTGTATAGAAAACATGTAAAGAAACTGAACCACTTCCACATGACATGTCTAAGAAAAATACTGAATTTCAAATGGCAAGACAAAATACCAGATACTGAAGTCCTTCGAAGAGCAGGTCTGCAAAGCATCCACAATCCTGATGCAGTCCCAGCTGCGATGGGCAGGACAACTCTGCAGAATGGAAGACCGCCTCATCCCAAAACGACTAAGCGAAGGAAAGCGCTCGCAAGGTGGTCAAGAAAGCACATCAGGGACACCCTCAAAGCTGCTCTGAATGCGTTCACCATAGACCCAGCCACTTAAGAGACAGGCATATGACAGAGCATCATGGCGTCGAGCTGTGAAAACTGGCGCACAGGTGGCTGAAGAAAAAAGAACAACGCTGGCAGAAGAAAAACGCCAGAGAAGAAAAGAAAGGCCAGTGTGCAGCCGAACATTCCGGGCTCACATAGGTCTCACCAGCCACACAATGAGGCATCAAACCCCAGTGCAAAATCTCTCAGCCCCCTGGATGACAAAGTGGTCATCATCGAACCACTACGGACGAACTATATATACATGAATGTATGTATGTATGTATGCATGTATGATTGAATGAATGTGTGCCTTTGTGTTGGGAGTTGTGGTGAGTCGATAATCTCTTTTGCTTTATTTCTTTTCTGATTTATGTAAGCTTAAAGAAACAACACAAATATAATAACTCATTTTGAAAATCTGTTTAAAAGATATGCCTACTGCAACAAAAGATGAAGCTTATGGCTCTACAGTCGTGGCAGCGGATTCTAAACTAGTGTTGGTAAGTTCGAGTCAAGTAACATTATAAGGTCACTAAAGTGGCACGCTAGAAAGGCCAATAGAGAAGTAAGGGAAGAACACTGTCGTGCTGGGAACGGGGACACGGCAATCGTTCACTGACAGAGTTTAAGGTCGGAGTTCATCTCTGGTGATTACAGATGTCCAACCTATGACCTCAGTTGTATATCAAGGGTTGGCCTCTTTAGTTATGAAATATGTCATATTGCAAATGGGGAAGATCGTCTTTCAAGATATACATCATGGGCGTAGCCAGGGGGGAGTTTTTGGGGTTCAACCCCCCCCCCCCCCGAAATGAAATCCCCCCCCTGGGGGGGGGAATGGAATTAAGTGACTGATTTTTGCTTTCATTTTGTTTATTTTAGGTGAGATTTTAATACTAAATCATCACTTACCACAGCACAGCCGAGGGGGTTTTGAGTTAAAAACCCTCTACCAGTGGGTTTTGAGTTTAAAACCCCCTACCAGGGGTTTTGAGATTTAAAAATCACCTATCAGGGGGTTTTGAGATGCAAATCCCTCTACCAGGGGGTTTTGAGTTTTAAACCCCCTACCAGAGGTTTTTGCAGTTAAATCCCCCACTTCTGTAAAACAAAACAAAAAAATGCAAACAACAATCCCCAAATTCCAACAGCACAGTTAAGGAAGATTTTGATTTTAAAAACCCCTCCAAAATTTACGATAAACGATAACTTCAGTATAAAAAAAAAGCAAATTACACTCTCAAAATTCTATGAGTTGGGGTTTGAAGCTAAAAGCACTGGCGGATCCAGGGGGGGGGGCGGTAGGGGCGATCGCCCCCCCCCCCACTCGGCGGACGAACTTTAGTATAGGATTCACACAATTTGTATACGAATTTATTACTTATGTTAAAAATATATACTAATTATTTATATTTCAACCTATTTTTAGATTATTTCGCCCCCCCCCCTCTAGTATGTTGGCCGATTTGGTGGGGTCGGGAGGGGGCGATGGTATCAATCCCGCCCCCCTACACTTTCGATTGGGGGGGGGGGAGCGGTCCAATTTGTTTGTAGAAATCACAGCTTGCTAACAAAGTCAATTAAATATCTATATTTTTAAAACTTGTTATTGATATTTTAACCGATCTTTATATTATGTGGTTCCCTGTTGGCCGATTGGTGGGGGGGGGGGGCGAATACCTCTACTGCCTTTCCCACCTAAACCCTTTGAGTGGGGGCGGGGCGGTCCGTTTTTATGGAGAAATCATAGTTTGTAAACAAAATTAGTTGAATTAATATATAAATTGTATATTATGTCGCTCCCTTTCTGGTATCTTGGCCGATTCGGTGGGGTGAGGGGGGGGGGGCGATTGCATGTACTGCCCTCCCCACTCTAGCCCTCTGAGTGCTGGGGGGGGGGCGGTCCTATTTTTGTGGAGAATCATAGTTTGTGAACAAAATTAGTTGAATATCTATATAAAATAAACTACGTATTGATATGTGACCCATTGTATATTATGTCGTACCACACTCTTATCTCAAATTGTATCATTAGTAAATGAAAAAGGGTTGTACCAGGTGGGAGGGGCGATACATGCAATCGCATTTCCCCCATCGGACAAATCAATACTTTTTCTTTTTGTATTATAGTTAAGAAATTACAAAATTAAAAAAAAATCTGTCACTAATATAATGTATATATACTATAAATTAAATTCTTATATCGAGTCTTCCCACCCCTATTCTTTAATGCCAAATGCAATCTTTAGCAGAAATTATTAAAGGAGCGAGGATTAATCGTTTTCACTCTACCGCCCCTCCCATTTCCAGACCAGAGTTTATGTAATTTCACATGAATTTATCATAATTATTTTAAGAAAGACTATGCATTGGAAAAGTTAGAATTCAAACGAAATTTTTCAGTATAAAAGTCATGATTGAGATGAGTTCTAAACTCAAATAACGTTTTCATAGTCACCTTTTCCCAACCTTTACTCAATCCGATATTTTTCTAGTTAAATAAATTTAGGACTATAACTCACAATTTATACTTCAATTTTCTTAAATACCATTTATCAAATTTTTTTTTTTTCGGCGGCGATCCTCAAATCAAAAATCTTAATATGTGGGGTATCCTATCTTTTCAAGGAACAAATCAGTTTTATTTGCAATGTATTATGGGCCTATAAATTTATATTAGAATATTTTTCAAGTACAACATTAATCGAAAGGTCCTTTTTAATAGTATGAATAATGAGCTTTAGGTCAGGAGAATGAGTTTCTGCAGTAAAGAATGAAAGAAAATGCTTTTGGCGTCGGGGCTTCGCCCCGAACTCCATTGATAAATAATGAGCTGCAGATGTCAGAAGAATACGTTTCTACAGTGAAAAAAGCAAGAAAACTCCATTGGTGAATAATGAGCTGTACTTGTCAGGAGAATGCGTTTCTGCAATGAAGAATGCAAGAAAATGCTTTTGGCGTCGGGGCTTCGCCCCGAACTCCATTGATGAATAATGAGCTGCAGATGTCAGGAGAATACGTTTTTACAGTGAAAAAAGCAAGAAAACGCTTTTGGCGTCAGGGCTTCGCCCCGAACTCCATTGATGAATAATGAGCTGTAGATGTCAGGAGAATACGTTTTTACAGTGAAAAAAGCAAGAAAACGCTTTTGGCGTCAGGGCTTCGCCCCGAACTCCATTGATAAATAATGAGCTGTAGATGTCAGGAAAATGCGTTTCTGCAATGAAGAAAGCTTGAACATGCTTTTGGCGTCGGGGCTTCGCCCCGAACTCCATTGATGAATAATGAGCTGCAGATGTCAGGAAAATACGTTTCTACAGTGAAAAAAGCAAGAAAACGCTTTTGGCGTCGGGGCTTCGCCCCGAACTCCATTGGTGAGTAATGAGCTGCAGATGTCAGGAGAATGCGTTTCTGCAATAAAGAAGGCAAGAAAATGCTTTTGGCGTCGGGGCTTCTCCCCGAACTCCATTGATGAATAATGAGCTGCAGATGTCACGAGAATACGTTTCTACAGTGAAAAAAGCAAGAAAACGCTTTTGTTGTCGGGGCTTCGCCCCGAACCCCAGAAGAGAACCTTATAGCGCTGCCCCAGTTGTTTTGTTTTCGCCGAAGGTTGAGAAATGATATATATATATATATATATATATATATATATATATATATATATATATATATATATAAATATATATATGTTTGTGTGCGTGTGTGCGCGCGCGCGCGCTGTACGCACGTTTATGCATAGGGTTAGGGTTTTCTGGGCGTTTGGGTTAGGGTTTGGAAAAAAATCGCCCCCCCCCAACTCCAAAGTTCTGGATCCGCTAGTGGCTAAAAGTACCTCCTCAATACAAAAAAAAAAAAAAAAGCAAATTACACACTATAAAATCTATGAGCGTAGCCAAAGGGGTTTTAAGTTTAAAACCCCCTGCCAGCGGGGTTTGAAGCTGAAAACTACCTCTTCAATATTTAAAAAAAAGCAAATTACGCACTCAAAATGCTATGAGCGTAGCCAAAGGGGGTTTTGAGTTTAAATCCCCCTCCTCCAGATGGCTTTTTCTTTAAAGTTTAAAACCCCTCCAGATGGTTTTGAGTTTAAAATTCCCCTACAGAGCGTTTAGAGTTGAAAACCTCTATCTTCAATATTATTTTAAAGCAAACTACAGTCACCAAATTCTATGATAGTAGCTAAATGGGGTTTTGAATTTAAAAAAAAAAACAAAAAAAAAACTCCAGAGATTTCTTAGTTTAAAACCCCTCAACAGATGATTTTGACGAAAAAACTTTCCTTTTCGATATAAAATCTAAAGCGAAATACAGGCATGTAATTCCAGGAGCGTAGTCAAGAAAGGTTACAAATTTCTACCAGTGGCTTGGGCCCCATTAATAAAGTGTGAATAGTCTTCTGCCGAAATTGAAAAACAGTAAATGTGGCTCAACAAAGATGGCTAATACTGATTTTAGGAGTCAGTCATAGAGATCGGGTCTAAATCAAAGAAATCATATGCCGAACTGGGAGTCGAACCCTTAGTTAGGTTGTGACAGAGCGTCGCATGAGGTTTTGCGGGACATGTTCTCCGACAAAATGAATTACGCAAAATAAAAGTAGCGGAAACAGCTTGCCGGAAAATGCGCCGAACGACGCGAGAGGGTCTAAGTCAGTAAGAATAGCACATTAGGTTTTTGAAATAAAACTTTTTAATAGCAAGATAATGCACTGTAGATACCTCAGAATATGCATTTTGTTGGCTTTCAATACCAGAAATAGTGCTCGATGCGAGCTCCCCCAGACCCCCTTGCAAGGGCGGGAAGTCTACAAGTTTTCCACTAATTCCAGGAAGAATCTATTCTAGGGCACAATAAACGTATTCCGAAAGGGTCAGAATGTAATAAAGGTTAATTATGTACACACACGCACATATATATAATTTTTTTCCGCCTGGGGGGATCCCCCCCACCCCCCCCCCCCGAAAAAAATCCTGGCTACGACCATGATATACATATATAATGTTCACTCAAAATATGTATGGGGCTTTTCTTTCAGCAGAAATGTATTTTAAATACAAGCTTATTTAGTTTTAAGGTTTTTTTTTTGTATTTATCCAATAAATATTATTAAATGGTTTGAAATAATATGTAAGTTTCTCTTTGTTGTTTTTTGTTTAGTTGGCATTTGTCTCAAGTAGGTTTAGTTCTATATGAATCTCAATGCCTTTTGTTTCTGTTCATTCTGACAGGTGTGTAGTCCAGCATGGAAAGACACACAATCACAATCACCAAGTAGAACATATCCTATTGGACGATGCACCCTGCGAAGATCTAATAGTAGCGTGAGTGTTTCCAAAATATAAGAACAAATAGTGTTTTTTTTTTGTCGTTTCTAAATAATAAGAATTACATAAAAATAGTTTTTAAGTACGATACAATTATACAAGGTATAGAGCGATAATTTTGTTCTAAATGATTAATGCTAGATATACCGCCACATTTCCCCCTTACCCCCAAAAGAATCCTGATTAATAGAAAGTATAAATCTACAAGACTTTTAGAATATTCTAATGGTATATCTTTAGAGCTAGACTTAGAAAACGGTTATAAATAGGACCTACATGCGGAAATACCCGAAGACGTTCAAAATAATAAATATGCTATGGTTCTCTAGCCAAATTATTTTCTTTTTATACTTAAAAAAAATTAACAGTTAAACCAGAGTCTTCACAGTGTGGCCAACGAGCTATACTTTTTTAAACGTTATACACCAACTGTCCTATTTCTGGAAACATTGATGGGTATAGCAAGTTTGCAGGACGAACGTATACCAAAGGCTGTCTTTTGGGTGAGCAGAAACGTGCCAAGGAAGACTTTAGAGACCAGCTTAGGCGCCATGTTGCTTTAACTGATTATAGAGGAGAGCACCTGGCTGCAGGCAGCGTCCAAAGAGGACAGCTGCAGATCACTTACAAAAGCCGCGGGATACACACGAGGACAGACGTAGATGGCTATACTAGAATCTATATCGACCAGCAGCGATATGTCTGCACTGGAAGTTGCACACTACGTAGTCTAAGTCAAAGATGTGACTGCCTCTAGCCACGTGACATACTGTACTCCTCATTCATCTTTGGACTCAAAGACAAGCCTTATTATTAAAATGTATTAAGTTTCGTTGTATTTACTCATTATTTACTAATGAAGCTTTTAATTCAAGAGTTGGATTAGTCAAAGAAGTTGATTTAGTATACTTTTATATTTACAAGTTTTGGCATATTTTTAAAAATGATATTTTGCACCCCTTTAAAAAAAACTATTTTTGAGATAATTGACTTAGATTTAGCCCAGAAATATTCCAAAATGCAGTGTAATATTTTATTTTGATAGGCCTACTAAATTATTACAATATAAAGCCAAACTTATAAAATAAATTCTACATTTGCATACTTTAATGCTCCGATTTACCCTGTAACATAGAGATTTAGCATCATTTGTTTTGTAAAGCTAAGAAGTTTCTAAAAAGCATTAATGAATACTTCGCTTACAAAAAGATATTTTAGTGTTCTTTCAATTCAAGCATTAACTGCAATATAAATGTCTGAACGTAATCATTTAAGACGTTACACTGAAGACTTCCTTCCAAGCCAATAATTGGCCAATTGTTTTTACGCAAAAGCTGCAATGGGAAAAAAAACTCGGTGTTTTTGTCCAGACTCTAGGGGCACTATAGGGGCACTATAGGGGCACTTTCTATTCAAATTACTTGTACAATAACATTTAGAACTAGCAGAACAGATAAGCCATTTTTCGTAATTGAAGTGGTGTCTCCATCGTCATTACAAAAATGTTTCTAGAATTAGTTCAGGTCAATATGAACTTTCCTTTGACAAATCATTGAACCGAGAAAGGCTCAGTCTCCAGGCACTTGTAATAATCTAACATTTTGCCGGTACCACAAACACTCTCTCTTCTTCTTTATGTCATTAAAACTCTATTATCTTAAATTGTCTATATAAGTGAAAGGAAAATCCTCCGAAACGTTTATGGTGCCCTTCATGAAGATTGATGGAGGACTCGCACCAACCAAGAAATATACCAGCAATAGGAAGAAACCGGATGGAGGACTCGCACCAAGAAATATACCAGCAATAGGAAGACTCCTCCCTAGTGACGGAAGTAAAAGGGGAACAGAGGAACAAAGCATGTTCACCGGCAAAAACCAAAAGGCAGGCGTTCCAAAGGCAGACCACGAGTGCGGTGGTTTGATGATGTAGAAACAGATCTACAACAATTAAGAATCCGGGCATGGAGACGTAAAGCCCAGGATAAATCAGAATGAAAATATGTGCTGACGCAGGCCTGGACCCCCCTGAATCCTCCATGGGCTGTAGTGACGATGAGATGAATGATGAATGTGTATATCATTAACGATCTATCCTCATACCTAAAAAAAACAAACAAGATTACAAAGACAGTTTGTGTGGAAACACAAACTGAAATTGGCCCCCGAAGTGGTCCACTAAGGCAGGTAAAAAGGCAGGTTTCAATATTATCAGAATGAAATTCTATCAAAGACAAATGAAAGTGAAGAATAAAGTGAAATGTGTCCCCTAATAAAGAGCCTCCCGTATTTGTTACTATTAATAATAAATAGTTGTAAAAGTGGTGTATTTTTATGAAAAAACTGCTTGAATAAGTGATTTAAAAAATTAGATTTTTTGCTTTCTGAAAAGAAAAAAGTAGCCGTTGCATCAGAACTTTGAATGGTATAAAATGCTAAGATCTCGGATTTTCACTATCTTTTCTAGTTTACGAGATCTAAACGGAACGGACGGACAGACAGGCCACACAAACTAAATAGCGTCTTTTCCCCTTTCAGGGGCCGCTAAAAAAGTAATACTCCGAAACTATTAATAACAATCATCTCTGTTATATCATAAATACAGACCATCAAATGCATACGGTATTTATCATTTACAAAGCTTAAGAAAACTTCTATGTATTTCAGTACACAAAAATTTGACCATATTACATCTAAGAAAAGTTCTATCTATTTCAGTACACAGAGATTAGACCATATTACTTCTCGGACGTAAAAAGAGATTATGCAACAATGATCAATGGTAAAAATTACTACTATTATGGAATGGCAACAACAGGCTTTTCTGCGGATATAGACAAGGTAGCATTATTATATATAGCTATAATCTATCTATCTATCTATCTATCTATCTATCTATCTATCTATCTATCTATCTATCTATCTATCTATCTACCATTCTGTCTATCTATCTATCTATCTTCTATTTATCTATCTATCTATCTATCTATCTATCTATCTATCTATCTATCTATCTATCTATCATTCTATCTATCTATCTATCTATCTATCTATCTTCTATCTATCTATTTGTCAAGGCGGGTTTTACGAGTTATCTAGGGGTCTGCTAACTTGAACGGGTTCCCCCCCCCCTCAACAATAACCAACGATCACTAAACAGTGAATAAATTGGTCATTTGAATTGAACAGTGAATAACTAATCAACAATTGTTCAACAAGAACAATCTATATATATAATTCTTTTCATGGCTCAAGAGTTTCAACGAGAAGAAGTAAAAGAAAGATCACTCTTTTATTTCTGCGTATAGAGTTACCCCACGAAGAAACAAGAGGAGGGAGAACAGGTAGTTTTCACCCGTCACTACGGATGGCTGCCTGGTCGTGCGGTTTACGCGCTGGACTGTTGTTTGGATTGATCGATAGTCCCGGGTTCGAACCCTGTCCGCTACCATCCCCCTTCGTTCTGCGGGAGGTTTGGACTAGGAAGTAAACTATCGTCAACTCTGAAGGAACATCCAAAAACATGTAAAACATTTTACTAGCAAACATTTCACAAACACTAAATAGCAGCGCCGGACTAAACCATTGTGACCAAGAAGTCATGGAAAGAGAACAAGTAATCTACTATGTATATTCACCCGTCCCTAAATAGCAGGGTCGGACTTAACCATTGTGGGACCCTATGCGAAACGGATTTTGCGGTGCCAAGTTTGGGTAGGGAAGCGGATAATAAGTGAAATTTAATAGTTTGTATTAGAAAATAAATTCGTCAATCCATTTTATTCATTCTTTACTACGTACAGAGTTACTTTTGGAGCCTTGCGTGTAGCAAAGTCATACAGTATATCATTAAAATTCTGTTTCCTACATAGATCACTCTCAATAGCAAGACTTACCAAATGTTTCAATCTCTCTTTGAGAATTGTTGACCTCAAGTAATTCTTCATTAGTTTGAGGCGCGAGAACTTCTTTCACCAGTTTCCAGAATTACGGGTATTGCATAATGCTGTTTTTTTATTATCGTACGTTAGGGCGTTTGGCGCTTTCTACATTGAATGACACCCCAAAATGATAATTTTGTCTATATTTTGGGAGATTTTTATGAGTCTTCAAAAGATTATAATAATATCCGGAGATAACAGGACTTTTTCGTATATTTTGCGATTTTAAATTTCCTGGAGCTCCTGGTAAATCAGGACGCCAGAGAAATCTTGTATAAATTCTAACATGATTAAATTTAATAATTTACTCTAGACTTACAGCGGGTCCTATGAAAGTCGCATAGGTTGCAGTAGCCTAAGACCAACCCGGCTAAAGTGCGGAATATGCTACGCCGCGGGTTGACCACCTTGGAACTCTGACAAAGAAAACAGCCCAGCGACTATTTTTCCTAGAGTAACTGAATAGCTTTAAACTAAATAAGAAGATCCTAGATCATTTGTACGTCTCGACTATGCCAAATCTGCTTACATACGGAAAAACTTGTTGGCAAGGCAATGCTTCATCTAAACTTTTGGGCCGCCTAGAAAACATTATAAAAAGGGCATCAAAAGTCACACGCACAACATTACCAAATTTAAAGGAACTTTTTGAACAAAAATGAATAAGAAAAATCAGAAAAATCTTGGAAGACAACAGCCACCCGCACCATCATAACTACGTCAAGTCGTTGCGAAGTGTCGACTTCTGTTAATCAAGACAAGAACAGAGCGGTACAAAAACTCGTTAGTACCTTACTCGATCAGACTATATCAACGCCACTCGTTGATCAGGAAACATGAGAAGGACCAAGATGCCTGTGTGTAGTCCCTGAATGAACTCTTTATGTTGTGTTTGTTCTATTTATGTGTATGTTTCTGTTGTGTTGTTTTTATATGAAAAACGTGTCCTTGAAATCACAACAAATTTCCATAACGATCAAAAAAGCAGTCTTAGTCGTAGTCTTGTCTATGATCAAGATCTAATTGTCTGTAATCAAGAGGTAATTTTTGTAATCAAGATGTAATTATCTGTAATCAATATGCAAATGCCTGTAATCAAAGTCCCTGATCCATCCTTTATAATACGCACTAAATCTGATCCCCGTTGTCACACTTATACTAGACAATACTAGACATATCCCCCCTCTTCTAGGTTCAGATATGATTCCCCTCCAGGGTGGCACTAAACCAGGACTGCAAGACCTACCTTTTAACATAGACATCTCCCCCCCCCCCACCCATGCAACACACACCATCCTATACTTGACTCACTCTATTGTGACTTTATAACCTGACACTGGACCTGGCACTTTGACAAAATCTTATCTATCTTATAAAATACAGACGTTACTTTAAAAAAAAGACGATGATTACGTCCTACGTGTCATGCATCTAGTCATGCATAATAACCAATGACTTAAATTCTGTTGTCACTGGTTTTCCTGGTAGGCTCAGGCAACCCATTCCATGCTCTAATAACTATAGGGGAGAAGGAGTATTTGTACTCATCTCTATATTTTAAATGATATTGATTGTTATTACCTTACACGTATTCTATATTCGCCAGAGATTCATAGCTATTGGAGCTCCAGGAATTTTAAACTTTGAAGGTAAACCAGCATTTCGTGTTTTACATTTTAAGTCTTGATATTTTTTTGTAAAAAATAATTACAAAATCCAATTCCTTTTGTATCTTGTCTAAAATGCAACAATGTTCATTTGGGAATTTTAAAGATTAATGTTAACTACCATGGGCGTAGACAGGATTTTTTCAGGGTGGAGGTGGGGTTGTGGGAGTGGATTTTTCTCCCACCCCCATCCATATATATATATGTTTGTGTGTGTGTGTTTGTGTGTGTATATATAATTAATCTTTTAATCTTTATTACATTCTGACTCTTCATTCTTTTGGAAGACGTTTATTGTACCCTAGACTAGGTTCTTCCTGAAGTTGAAAAAGTGTAGACTCCACCTCTTTGCTAGCAATGGGGGTCTGGGGGAGCGTTGAAAGCTCCCCCCAGCACTGAGCGAAGCGCCGCCGCCAAACACTATTTCCGGTATTGAAAGCCTTAAAAATACATATTCTGAGGTATCTACAGTGCATTATTCAGCTATTAAAAAGTTTTATTTCAAAACCTAATGTGCTATTCTTACCTCCCGCGCCGTTTGGCTCATTGGGCGGCAAGCTGTTTCCACAAAAATCTGTCACTGGCAATGTCTGAAGCCTCTTCCCACCTTCTCCGAGGACCTCTATGAAAGTGTGGCGTGAAGTTGTACTAGAATGTTCCAGTTTGCGATTTCCTCATAATGGCCTCTATTTCATTGCAACTCTTATTATGCGTAATTCATTTTGTCGGAATACATGTCCTGCAAACCTCATGCGACGCTCTGTCACAGCCTTAGCAAGGGGTTGTCTCCCAGTTCGGCAAAGGATTTTCTTGATTGAGACCCGATCTCTATAACTGACTCCTAAAATCAGTCTTAGCCATCTTAGTTGAGCCACATTTAGTCTTTTTTCAATTTCGGCAGATGAATATCCACTGCACTTTATTAATGGAGTCCAGCCACTGATATAAAATGTGTAACCTCTCTTGCTACGCTCTTGCAATTAGGTGACTGTAGTTTTCTTTATATTTTATATCGAAAACGGAAGTTTTATCGTCAAAATCATCTGTTGGGGGGTTTTAAACTTATACATCTCTGGAGTTTTTTTTAACAAATTCAAAACCCCATTTAGCTACACTCATGGAATTTGGTGAGTGTAGTTTGCTTTAGAATAATATTGAAGAGAGGGCTTTCAACCTCAAAATGCTCTGTAGGGGGATTTTAAACTCAAAACCATCTGGAGTGGTTTTAAACTAAATAAAAAGCCATCTGAGTTGAACAATCCTATATCTAGTCAATATGATTCTTAAGAATTAGATAGATCTAACTAAATTTGGAGAATGCCTTTGATATACATTTGCAAGTCTCAAGTATCTACATGCATCAAAGTAATGACTACTACTACATTATCCAGTGGAAGCACTACTTGTTTAGTTGGTTATTAGAAGTAAATTGATTTGATTGGTAAAACAAAAATGCTAGAATTTGGCTACTCAGAATCCAGGGGGTTGCATTTGCATTTCCTTAGGCATAGGCAAACTATGCAGCCGTCTAGGGCCTTCTATTGGTCCTCACTCAGGACTAAAATAAACTTAGAGAAAGAGATTGAAACTTGGATCAAATTTCAAACATAACAGAACTCATAGATTATGACTCATCTACTAGCCTAGCTTTACGTCTCTACTATGATTAAAGGTGCCATAATACTAAATAAATTTATTCATTTTGTTGATCTAAATATAGATGCTGGGAATAATTGAATAATTATAATTTTTGGTATTTTTATTTTTCTAATTCATTTGTGGCCACCAAATTCACTTCGCCAAGAGTCAGCCCTGACTTTATTATACTTATGGCAAATAGATTTAGATCACATTTAGATCAAAATTTAAACACATGTACAAATTTGTCACTTATTATTTTTCTTATTAGGTTCTGTTATTGGGTATAATCTTATTTCTGCTGAGGAGTTTAAGCTAGTTGTCCAGAGGGTTTACAATTTAAATACAACCAGTTATGGATATGTAGGTAAGTAGGCCTATTGTAGATGTATTTCTTTCTTTATTTTGTTGTTAAATATTATAATTTGTATACATTACCTGATCAAGTACACAAAACTATATAAACAGAAATATTTAAAGCATGTGTAATTTCTAAAAGGATGTTGATAAGGTTCTGCAGTGGGTTTTGGCTCCAAGCAGGTTGTCTAACTTAGGTTGTTGAACTTGCTTTTGGTAATGAATAACTGAATCATAGACATATACTATATCAACTGAATTTAATATAGAATCTTGTTTGAAAACTCCCCGTTAAACAAATTATACTTGATTTTATGTACATATACAGTTTTTTATTCTAGTTCACACATATAACATGCAATCATGTATACGTACCTTAATCACACATGGCCCTGTCTTCTGTCACCATTTCTTTCCGTTCATTATCTTTTATCCAATCATCTGTGGCTTAAAGTTTCAACACATGCTCTCCAACAATAGGCAAATACATTGCCAGTAATATTATCATATTGACAATGTACTAAAGACTATATTCCCGAAATGTATGCTATCAGCAAGGCAATTATTTGCGGCGCAAAGTTTAGAGATGCTTAAATCTTCTTTGAACGTTTTAACTTATATTAGCAAAACATTCTAGATGCTTATGTTTGATTGTGATCAATCGTTTTACATAACATTGATGTTTCCTCAGGCTATTCTGTCAAACTGGGTCGCTTCTGTGCAGACACGAGTTCCTTTTGTGCTGCCACGGGGGCACCCAACATGTTTCATGTAGGGCAGGTAACTAGAATTGGATTTTTTGTTTATTCTCATTTTTACTGTTGTAACACCTTGATATCCCAGAATATCTGTCATGGAAATATTCATTGACATTTTTGTTTTTGATTAGGTTAGACTATTGGAACGCAAACCCCAAGAATCAAAAGAAAAATACATCAAAGTAATCCAGGAAATCAATGGAACAGATGTATGATTTTGTTCAATGTTAAATTCTATTCAACTTATAACGGTAATGTGTCCAGAGCAATCTTGACACTCACATTTTACAAATTATACAGATTCTAATTTTAAAAAAATAAGCATGGCAAATACCTCACTATCTATATAGTCTATTATTTAGTCTAGATGATCTATTTTACCCATATATGTTAATATGGATATTTAATCCTATTGGGTAAAATGGTCTATGTAGAAAGGACATCACAAAAGAAATACAAGACACCGATAGCAAAGACAAACAGACACAAACACTCTTTTGTTCCCCTGGCAATCAAATCATTAAATAAGAACAATCTAGTATAAACTTTGTCACATGTAAACTATGAGTGAGTCTGGTGTGAATGTACACTTTGGTTTCTTATAGTTATAATGTTTTTTGTTTGGTGTGATGCACAAATTGTAAGACAAATTTCCATACGGACAATAAAGATTATTATTATTATTATTATTATTAAAAGCAATGCTTTAGTTACTGCAATATTTAGATACCTGCTTTAACATAACAATAAAGAACATGTATTTCTTTTCAATAAAATTATTTCTCTACTTAGTCATCTTTTAGATCTATTGCACTTCTAACATTGATGCTCTACTTCTTCAAGCAACTTGTGTGGGTCTAATTAAAAGCCTATATAACATCTTTCTTAAACTAAATGTTGCTCTTGGAGAATACAGTTTTCATCTAAGGATGATGCCATCATCTTTGTATACAACTATTGTATAGAGAAAGAAGCTAATTACTATTTAGTGAACAGTAGGCCTTTGCATAGAATACAAACCATAAAATAGATCAGGTTAGGCCGGAAATGTTTAGAAACCTAAACCTCTGTGGTGGCTGAACGGTAAAGCGCTTGGCTTCCGAACCGGGGTCCAGGGTTCGACTCCTGGTGAAGTCTCATCATCTCTGCCTGTGGTCCCTTCTGTGGCATAGGCCACCCACCAGCGTTCTCCTGGCATCTCGGTTCTGGGCGAGTCTCTCCAACTGGGGACGTCTTGCCCATCTTCTTGGCATCTGCTTCCAAAACACGGCGCCATGGTGAAGGCTGTGATTTTTAATTTCGGAATCTTCGGGCGCCTCTGAGTCTATCCAGCTCTAATGGGTACCTGTCATTAGTTAGGGAAAAGTAAAGGCGGTTGGTAGTTGTGCTGGTCACATGACAACCACATTAACTGTGGGGCACAGAAACAGGTGACCTTTACATCATCTGCCCTAGAGATCACAAGGTCTGAAAGGGGAACTTTACTATTTTTTTAGAAACCTAAACACGTTCACAAAAATTAATGTATTAGGTATGTCTTCATCTGTTTGTACCTTTTCCAGATTTGGTCAAGTTTTGGTTACAGTCTTGGTGTTGTGAATATAAATAGAAATTCTTATGATGAGCTTCTGGTGGGTGCCCCACTTTACACTGAGTGGTCTAACCCAGATCATGTTCCAGATCAAGGAATGGTTTTCTTATATCAATATGATGCAAATACAAAGGTAATATAGGCCTAGTAATTTGTTATTAAACTGTGAACATAACTGTGAAAGGCATTTTCATTGTCAACACACTATAGGGAGGAGATAATCAGAAGACAATTTTGATCTTCACTAACTTTACAATAACCAGCTATTAGTGGATTAAACTAATCTAATACACACCTTTGTTGTAATATTTTTTCTTCCCCTCGGAACAGTTCAGACACATATACACTCTAGCTTAAATACATACACTCTGAAAGGGTGAATATCTTTTCTTGATCTTATTAGCCTATTAAATTTTCCACAAATTTAGTTTGTATTATATAATACAGGCGTTACTTCAAAAAAGATGATTACGTCCTACGTGTCATGCATCTAGTCATGCATATTAACCAATGACCTAAATTCTGCCAAGTCACTGGTTTTCCTGGCTGGCTCAGGCAACCCATTCCATGCTCTAATAGTACTAGGGAAGAAGGAGTATTTGTACAAATTTGTCCTAGCATATGGGATGAGGAATGTGCCTAAAAATATTCTTTTATTTATAAAACAAAATAATTAGTACCTTGGTAACTGATTATTTCAAAGTGATGTTAGATGAAAATATGAATAGCTTATAAAATCTTTATCAATTTAACAAATTTTGTAAACAACGATAGAACACTAAATAACTTAGAAAAATTTATTCTTTTATGTCTTGTTTTTACAAACATATTTTTAACTTGCAGAAATATGAAAGAAATAATATTGTCTTAGACGGTGCTCAATTACCTTATGGACGATTTGGATCTGCCATAACAGAAATAGGGGACATAAATCTTGATGGAATGTCAGGTAAATTAAAATTAATGCAATCAATGAGCTAGCACATTTGATTCCTTATCCCTATCAACCATGGGCCCAGCCGATTGGGAGGGGGGGGGGGGGGTTCACCCCTCCCGAAATGAAATCCTAGCCCCCCCCCCGGGGGGGGGCGGAATTTAGTGACTGATTTTTGCTTTGACTGTTTATTTTAGGGGAGATTTTAATACTAAACCATCACTTGCCCTAGCGCAGCTAAGGAGGTTTTGAGTTTAAAACCCCCTACCAGGGAGTTATTCGTTTAAAAACCCCTCTTCTATAAAACAAAACAAAAATAATGTAAACGACAATTACCAAATTCCAACAGCATAGATAAGTGAGTTTTGATTTTTTTAAACCCCTCCGAAATTCACGATAAAACCCAATCTTCAATATAAGACTATCTATACATCAGTCACCAGATTCTATGAGTGTAGCCAAGAGGGGTTTTGTGTTTAAAGAGGGGTTTTGTGTTTAAAACCCCCCTGCAGCGGGGTTTGCAGCTAAAAACCACCTCTTCAATATATAAAAAAGCAATTACACATTCAAAATTCTATGAGCGTATCCAAGCCAAGGGGGTTTTGAATTTAAACCCACCTCCTCCAGAAAGCTTTTTTTTAAAGTTTCAAACCCCTCCAGATGGATTTGAGTTTAAAATCCCCCTACAGAGAGTTTTGAGGTTGAAAACCTCTCTCTCAATATTATTCTAAAGCAAACGTCACCAAATTATATGAGCGTAGCTAAGGGGGTTTTGAATTTTCAAAAAAAAAAAAAAAATCCAGAGATTTTGTAGTTTAAAACCCCTACAGATGATTTTGACGATAAAACTTCCCTTTTCGATATAAATCTAAAGCAAACTAAAGTCACCTAATTCCAAGAGCGTAGCCAAGAGAGGTTACACATTTCTACCATTGGATGGGCTGCATTAATAAAGTGCAGTGAATAGTCATCTGCCGAAATTGAAAAAGACTAAATGTAGCTCAACAAAGATGGCTGAGACGGATTTTAGGAGTCATTTATAGAGATCGTGTCTCAAGCAAGGAAATCCTATGCCAAGCTGGGAGTCGATCCCTTAGTAAGGTTGTGACAGAGCGTCGCATGAGGTTTGCGGGGCATATTCTCCGACAAAATGAATTAAGCACACTAAGAGTTGCGATTACAGGGAGGCCATTATGAGGAAAGCGCAATATTTGCTTGACATGTCACAACGCAGTGTAATCATACTCTCCAAAGACCACAATAAAATGGACACCAAAGCCACAGGTCAACAGAATTAGGGGCAGTCACTTATAGCATGACCTCGTATAGCATGGCACCGTTTAATAGGATACCATGCAACGTTGCACCTTATAGCATGGCAACATATCCTCATTGATGATTCCAAAACTATGGACCCTATCTGAGAAGGTGGGCCATGGTTAGCGACTGATTCTTAATGAAAATAACATGCGCCAATGCAATAAATGATAGGCTACAGGAAGACCTATACCAATATACAAATTTATGAAGCACCCTAATCAATATTTTAGTCAATAAAAAAAAACAACTAATATGTTGTTTCATTTGTTTTTGTTTTTTTGTAGTTGTATTTTTTAGGGGGGGGGGGAGATTGGTTTCAATATTTTATTTTTTTTTATTTATTTTTAATTTAGTTTAATTTTTTTTTTACTTATAATTTTATGTTTAGATGTAGCTATTGGAGCTCCTGGAGAAACTGATGGAGCTGGAAGTATTTACATTTACTTGGGATCTTTAAATGGATTTGTTAATGTACCAAGTCAAAGAATTCAAGCCTCACAGGTATTTGACCTACGTGTTTCAACTTTTTCTTACATCATAGTAGTTGATGCCAGTGGCGTAGCTAGGGTAGTTGATGCCAGTGGCGTAGCTAGGGTATTTGATGCCCTGTGCGGCAGTTTCTCATGATGCCCCCCCCCCCCCAAATAAAAAATGTTTTAAAACAGCGAAAAGTTTCTATAATCAAAATAAATTGTATTCATAATTTAAGCATTTCTATTTCGCTAAGAATTGATTTCACAAAAAGATAATACAAGCGAATCTCACGGGCTTTCTCGCCGGCAAACTATCGATAAGTTTATCTTTTATTTTTGTCTGCTTTCCAGTCATTCCTAGTCTTTAAGCTTATCTATAGAAACTGACCATTTCTTGGACTTACGATTTATGACCTATTTTTGTACATAATGTTGACCAGCCTGTAACAGTTTAATTATCTTAACATAGTAGAAACTTTATCCTCCCCCTCCCCCGATTGCCCCCCCCAGTCGTTTAATTTTGAACAAGACATTTTTTTTTTAAACTTTGATAGATGGAGTTATTATTTATTTGTTTTTCAGTTGAATGACATGTATTCAATGTTCAGTAAGCCGTAGTATTCTTTGTTCTCGGTTTGCACTGTTCAGGAGCGGAAACCGGGGCCCGTACATCATACCCTAGATGAGCCCGGGGAAAAAAAAACCCTCCTGGGAGCTACAGCTTTGCCACCTTAAAAGGGGGTTTGAGTTCGGATTCAAATTCTATCAGATTTGTGTTTGCTGAGCGGTTGGAAAACTTTCTCCCAATACCCTCTCACCCCACTTTTCCACAAGAGATTGGGCCATTACTAATTGGTCATATATTTTTTAAAAAGACCATTATAAACGTGTCCATAACCAGTGCATGAACAATGAAGTAACATCATGTAAGGCTTTAAAAAAAAGTGTAAAAGTTGCCTTCAGAGATTTAAACAAATCTGGTAAAATTTGATTCAAGCTGGTCTGCAACTTACATTTAATTTAAGAAAGAATATAAGACATAACTAATTATCAAAACATGTTTTTGTTTTGTAATTACACTATGCAGTTTTACGGAGAAAGTTTGTCCTCAGTTTGATGCCCCCCACCACTTGATGCCCCGTGCTGCCCGCACCACCCGCACATTGCTAGCTACGCCACTGGTTGTAGCAATGTAGCATTCTACATCAAATTTGTCTCTGATAATCTTATTCGCAAGGCTATACAAACAACTGTGTGTTTTCTTGAAACTATGGATAGCCAATTTTACAGTATTTTCTAGATTTATGCTGGCCTTTACAAGCTATTACATACTTATATATTATCAATTTGTTATTTTTTTACACATGTAGGCCTATTTTAGAGTAAACTAATACTAATTTAAAGCATTGTTTCTCCAACATTTAAATGTGACACTCCCTAAGAAATAAACTTTGCATTGACATGCCCTTTACTAAAGTCCTGGGGAGTGTGACGTTTTCTGTTTATTTCTTGGTAATGCTTCTTATATTAATTGTTGATTAAACAGAAACATCACACGCCGGAGATTATATTAATAATTTGATAATTCACTGGAGAAACATCTGTATTCTCTAAAAACTTCTTTAATAAACTTCTTCAGGTTACATATACAATTAACTTCTCAATTCAATAACAACTTGACTTAATTCTTCATAAAAATTGAAGATACAACAACAACTTCAACTAGTATAACTTCAACTAATGAAACTTCAACTAATGGACCTGCAAATTTTTAAACTTATACTAACACAAGACCGTTAATAAGCAAAGACCGTTACAATGCGAGGACCCCGACTAACTAACTTTCCTCTAATTTATACTTTTCTCAATCGTACTTTCCAGAATCATAGAAACTTCTCCCCTAATTATTTTATTAACTGTGACCTTCTAGAAGCTGACGTATGCTATTTTTTCCCTTAACCTCTTTCTTTGATTGGATGACTAAAATTAACTTGTTTACTCTGGTCAACTCTGACTTAACCTGGGCTTCTAGAAACTGGTCGAAATAGGTCAGTCTCGACTCGTGACAGGGAACTCTGGCTTCAGATGTTGTCCTGCATTCTGAGTTGCATACAGGGCTGGATTTGGAGAAAGCAGAAGGGGCTACTGTCCAAGAGACTCAGAATTTTGACGGGTCAGCAACTTTGAAGTCGTGTCTTCTTCTTTTTCATTCTCATTTTTCATGTCAGAAGGTTCAGATCAGTAATCTATATTTGAGATGAACTGCGTAAGGTTTCCAGATCAGGCTGTTCTCCGTATAGTTTTTGTTCTATAGGAAGGTTTTGGGGCTAGAGTCTTTTTCGAGCCTCTTAATATATTGTATGCAGCTTTGAAGGACATAGACAGCATTCGCAAGTTTTCAAATTTTTTGTTTCTCATTTTTACCAACAATACTTTAAATGTTATGGTTGGCAAAAATGTTGGAATTAAGAAGTGTTGTGCTTCTAGTTCTAGCATACTCATAATATAAAATATAAATGCAACTTTGGATTTACAACAGGGCATCAAAAATACTGCCTTACCTTCATGAACTCAAAAAAATACATTTTTACAATTACTCTTATTGGTTTGCAAACCCTTTTTTCAGGGTTGATATGTGATATGGATCTTGAAAATGGCTCTAATTTTTTTCATATAAATTTGACAGTTCAAGAAATGAAATACTACCTTATTGGCCAAATGGGGAAAACTTGAGTTCGACCATTTTTCAGAATATGATTATCTTAAAATTAAATGTGGTCTGAGATTTATATCTTGAATATATGTTATTGGAAATTCCTGCATATATTCACTTAAGAGTAAAATAAACATATAAATGCTCACCAATATTTTTGCACATAATCTAATGTAGAAATTGGTCAAGACTATTGACATTTTTTATACTACACAATCAAATCACCAAATTAGAATCTTCTATAGACCATATTTCTAACTAGATTCAGTATTCTTGTCTACTAGCTGTATTTTAATATTGCTAAGTCTGAATCAAGATCACCAAACTAGAATTGTATGATACTCCCAGTAAACTTATACATGGGCGTGAACAGGATTATTTTCGAGGGGGGGGAGTATTAAGAGCAAAGTAATTACATAGTGTCATCAGCTTCATAATGGAGGAATAGTTGTTTTTTTTTTAACTTTTTGCTTATATTTGTTGTTCTACTCAAGTATGCAGATTAAATATCTTTAAAAAGAAGGAGAACTAGATAGATGCACAAGTTCTTCATTTCTTTTTTCTAAGCTATGGCATGCTTTGAAATATAAGTATTATTATTAATAATTATATTTTTATTAAAGCTTTTGAAAACGTGTAGGAGCCTCTAAAAAAAATCCGGCCCAGAACCTCCTCATACATAAGTCCAGACCTGGCTGCACACATGCATTCATCTTCTTCTATTTATCTTAGTAAAAAGAAAAATGCTAGTGAAAACAGTAGATTTGGTCATATAGGAAAGTCTTGTAATGATCCTGTTGTGTTGTTGTTTTTTTTGTCACTCAAAAGTGTTAAAGTGAATGATGAATATTAATCCAGAGAAATAGTACCATTCAAACATAAAAAAATGTGACTTGTAAGTTAGGCTTGTCAGCCAGATCTTCCTCGTTTGCAGACTGTTGAAACCCTTTAAAAGTAATCTTGCAAGTTCCCCTTCGTTTTAACCTCATTTGAAACCAACTTTAGAATCTCTGTATAATGCATGCAAACTGTAATAAGGTATTATTTATAACAGCAGTCTATGAATGCACATTGCAACATTTAATACATAAAAATATTGTTGTGTTTTTATTATTGTTTTGATTACACTATTTGTTTTAAAGATTCCTGGACAAGTAAAAGGTTTTGGTTTTGCTTTCTCAAACAAAGAAGTTCCTCTTAATAAAGCATACCCAGTTTTTGCAGCAACATCAGTTGTTAGTGAAACGGTGGCTGTGTTTAAATGCAGGTAAGTTTCTCTGATAGATCATATTGTTATAGTCTTTACACTATGTGTAGGATACACAGTAGTAGTCATATACTACTTAGTTTAAGTATTGGTAATGATTGGGAATATTATTAGGTCTAGGGTGTGATGCATAAATATTACACTATCCATTTCATCCACAAACATTAACAATACATGTGACTGCCACTTGTTCTTTCTGCTCCTCTCTCTGTAGTCACTTCTGTATACTGCATACCATTCATGGAAAAATTTAAACCACACTACATCAAAAGCCATGTAGAACCTATAAAGAGGAATAGCGATTCAGGGTAATTCACTATAATCACAAACAAAGTGGAAATAAACAGTGCGGGATTTACCTATAGGCAACATATAAGGTACAGCTTACTGCCTCTGCTTGCTGGAGCCCCCGAAAATGGTTCTAGGGATATTTTCAATCATTTTGAAGAAAGAGCAAAGGGAAACTATTTCCTTACAAAGAGGCTTATCAAGTTTAAATCTAAATCTGGAAGTTCACAAATCCTGTATGCAATGAAAGTTTGCAAGAAAAAGAAAGGAAATAAATGAAGTGGTCAGCATATTTATAGTGATGTCTCAAACGCCACCAGACTTTTGAACAGGATGGATGATATTTACAAACTCAAACAATCGAACAGTGAAAAAACTGTGTTGGTTTATGCTTAAAATTTTTAATTTTTAGTATTTGTGATTTATTATCATCTGTTGGGCTGTGGTGGCTGAACAAGTAAAGACTGATATTTTGAGCTTCAGGAGTTTTAGTATGTTTTTGAGTTCACCCAACTGTAATGCACTGGCGGATCCAGGGGGGGGGGCGGTAGGGGCGATCGCCCCCCCCCCCCCACTCGGCCGACCCCGAAGGGGGGGGGGGGGCGGACGAATTTTAGTATAGAATTCACACAATTTGTATACGAATTCATTACTTATGTTAATAATATATACTAATTATTTATATTTCAACCTATTTTTAGATTATTTCGCCCCCCCCTCTAGTATGCTGGCCGATTTGGTGGGGTCGGGAGGGGGCGATGGTATCAATCCCGCCCCCCCACCCATACACTTTCGAGTGGGGGGGGCGGTCCAATTTATTTGTAGAAATCACAGCTTGCTAACAGAAACAATTAAATATATATATATGATTAAAACTTGTTATTAATATTTTAACCGATCTTTATATTAGGTCGTTCCCTGTTTGCCGATTGGGGGAGGGGGGGGGAGCGAATACCTCTACAGCCTAAACCCTTTGAGTGGGGGGGGCGGTCCTACTTTTATGGAGAAATCATAGTTTGTGAACAAAATTAATTCAATTAATATATAAATTTTATATTATGTCAATCCCCTTCTGGTATCTTGGCCGATTTGGTGGAGTTGGGGGGAGAGTGATTGCATGTACTGCCCTCCCACTCTAGCCCTCTGAGTGTGGTGGGGCGGTCCTATTTTTATGGAGAATCATAGTTTGTGAACAAAATTAGTTGAGTCGCCCCACCCCTATTCTTTAATGCCAAATGCAATCTTTAGCAGAAATTATTAAAGGAGCGAGGATTACTCGTTTTCACTCTACCGCCCCTCTCATTTCCAGACATAGTTTATGTAATTTCACATGAATTTATCATAATTATTTTAAGAAAGTTAGAATTCAAATGAAATTTTTAGTATAAGAGTCATGATTGAGAAGTTCTAAACTCATATAATCCAGAACATAGTCGCCTTTTCCCAACCTTTACTCAATCTGAAATTTTTCTAGTTAAATAAATTTGGGACTATAACTCACAATTTATACTTTAATTTTATTGAAAATTATTTATCGAATAATTCTTTTTTCGGCGGCGATCCTCAAATCCAAATCTAAATATGTGGGGTATCTAATCTTCTCAAGGAACAAATCGGTTTTATTTGCAATGTATTAAGGGCCTATAAATTCATATTAGAATATTTTTCAAGTACAACATTATTTGAAAGGTCCTTTTTTAATAGTATGAAAAATGAGCTTTATGTCAGGAGAATGCGTTTCTTCTTTGAAGAATGCAAGAAAAGGTTTTTGGCGTCGGAACCCCACTGATAAATAATGAGCTGTAGTTGTCAGGAGAATGCGTTTCTGTAGTGAAGAAAACGCTTTTGCCGAACTCCATTGATAAATAATGAGCTGTAGATGTCAGGAGAATGGGTTTCTGCATTGAAGAATACAAGAAAACGCTTTTGGCGTCGGGGCTTCGCCCCGAATTCTTTTATGAATAATGAGCTCTCTATGTCAGGAGAATGCGTTTCTGCATTGAAGAATGTAAAAAAAAAACGCTTTTGGCGACGGGGCTTCGCCCCGAACTCCATTAATAAATAATGAGCTGTAGATGTCAGGAGAATAGTATTCTGCATTGAAGAATGCAAGAAAACGCTTTTGGCGTCGGGGCTTAGCCCCTAATTCTTTTTATGAATAATGAGCTGTATATGTCAGGAGAATGCGTTGCTGCAGTGAAGAATGCAAAAAAGACGCTTTAGGCGTCGGGGCTTCGCCCCGAACTCTATTGATAACTAATGAGCTGTAGATGTCAGGAGAATGCGTTTCTGCATTGAAGAATGAAAGAAAACGCTTTTGGCGTCGGGGCTTCGCCCCAAATTCTTTTTTGATTAATGAGCTGTATATGTCAGGAGAATGCGTTTCTTCAGTGAAAAAAGCAAGAAAACGTTTTTGGCGTCGGGGCTTAGCCCCTAATTCTTTTTATGAATAATGAGCTGTATATGTCAGGAGAATGCGTTTCTGCAGTGAAGAATGCAAAAAAGACGCTTTAGGCGTCGGGGCTTCGCCCCGAACTTTATTGATAACTAATTAGCTGTAGATGTCAGGAGAATGCGTTTCTGCATTGAAGAATGAAAGAAAACGCTTTTGGCGTAGGGGCTTCGCCCCGAATTCTTTTTTGAATAATGAGCTGTATATGTCAGGAGAATGCGTTTCTTCAGTGAAAAAAGCAAGAAAACGCTTTTGGCGTTGGGGCTTTGCCCCGAAACCCACTATGGAACCTTATAGCACAGCCCCAGTTGTTTTGTTTTTCGCCGAATGTTGAGAAATGCTGCGTTTTTTTTTCATATATATATATATATATATATATATATATATATATATATATATATATATATATATATATGCTGCACGCACGTTTATGCATAGGGTTAGGGTTTACTGGGCGTTAGGGTTAGGGTTTGGAAAAAAATCGCCCCTCCCCCCACTCCAAAGTTCTGGATCCGCTAGTGCTGTAATGGGTACCTGACCTACATTGGGAAATGAAAAGCATTTGGTCACTGTGCTGCCCACATGTCACTCATTTTTGGGAAAGCTTTACCCTGTAATTTGTATTATAATTCAAATTATTATTAGAATATTTTTAAAAAGCTAATCAACTATTTAAATTACTGAGTGATAACTTTGTTATTTTAAAAAAATAATTTTACTACACAATTGTTTGAAATACTGCAGTTTCACTGTTGCATGCATTCATTCCAAACAGGCCTATTGTGGAAGTTGAAGCAACCCTTACAGCCACACCCAACCCTGTAGATACTAAAGTCCCCTGTAATTCCTCTTCAAAAGTTCAAGGCAGCTGTATGAAAATTAGGTTTTGTTTGAAGCATGGCATAAAGCGAGATGAATTCAAAGCATTAAGTAAGCTCCTTAAAAATTTATATGTGATACACATTTTCTTATGAAACTATATTCATATGTAAAATTATAAAAATTGTAAAATTATGAGCTGGACTGTTAGTAAAACTTGATTTTTTAAAAACTCACTGGTAAGACATCATGAAATAATGATGCATTACAAGAAATAAATAGAATGAAACATGACAAAGTTCAGCTCCATAAAGTAGGAGTTAAAAAAAAAACTTTTTATATATTGCTTGTATCACTTTTGTAGAACTTATTAGCCAACAAAAAATATTATCATAAGATAAAAGAACCTTGACTGCACCATTTAATATCATTTCAATACACTTGTATATTATTTTGTTATAATGAAAAAGATGAATAGTTGTTAAATCACTAATGTACTCATTATAATCTTCGGACTTGAAGACAAGCCTTATTATTATTATTTTGCATAAATAATACATTCCCAGGCTGACCAAGAAAAAAGTGAATAAAAAAAGTAAAAAAAGACCAGCTTGGCTTTCATTGATGATCAAATTGCAACAGTCCCCTATCAGACCATGCAGCCTGTAAAGGTCATTTGTTTCTGTTGCCCACAGTTAATGAGGGTATCAAGTGACAAACACAACTACCAATCTCCTTTCCCTCCTTTATTTTTCCCCAACCAATGTCAGGTACCCATTAGAGCTGTGTGGACTCAGAGGAATCTAAAGATCTTGAATTTAAAAATCCCAGTCTTCACCAGGATTTGAACCTGGAACCCTTTGATTCTGAAGCCATGAGCTTTAGCCTACCATTCAGCCACTGTGCCTCCCGATAAAGTTTAAATGTTACACCATTTGTTTAGTATTGTGAATGTGAATGCTAATTATGTTTGCATCTATATTTTCATTGTTGTTGTAGTAATGCTGAGGTGGACTATTGTAGTCAAACGGAATTTCCATTAGTTTGTACCAATAAAATTATCTTATCTTTTCTCATGATTGCATTTTGAAAATGTCATTTATACCACAGATTACTACATTCACTTGGATATTGACACTAAAATCAAAGCAGTACAAAATAAACGAGCTTTATTTAGAAATGAAAAAAATGAATCAGCTCACTCAGTCAACAAAAGTAACATAGCTGTCAGGTCACCAAACAGTCCAGCATGCAATGAGTTTCTTGCTGTGCTTCAAGATGTAAGAAGCTGTCTTTGTGTAGTCCTATAAATAAATAAAGTGTTTTTGTTGAACTGCTCTGTTTAAATAAGATTTGTTTTCACATTACAAATTTTATAAATTGTGAAAGGTTATTAAATTATTTTTTTCCCTGTCTCATCATTTAATTTATTGTCATTACCTAAAATAATAAGAATATAAATTACTAAATAATTCCCAATGAACTGATGCACTTTATAACTAAATAAGCTGAGCTATTAATGTTCTATGTTTGGATGATTAAATGATTAATAGCCTTAGGCATAGGCAAACTAGGCAGCTGCCTACGGCCTTTGATTGGTTGGGGCCTTGAAAGGATTCAAAACAAAAATTTTGAGAAAAAAATACGAAATTTGGATCAAATGTCAAACATAGCACTGCATAGCAGAACTCTATGACTCATCTATTAGCCTAGCTCTAAGTCTCTATACTATGATTCAAGATGCCATACAGAATACTTCTGGAATTCCGCTATATGAATTTAATATATTTTTTGAGTTAGATATAGAAGGAAAAAGGTTTTAATGCATTGTGTAATTTTATTTTTCAGTCTTTTTGTCAATTTCGTTAGGGGGCACCTAATTCATTTCACCTTGGGCCTCCAATTAATTACGACCAGCCTGTTAAAATAATTAATATGTTTCTTCATTACATTTTACTTTGATAAATCCTTTTTTCAATTCCTTGCAAAAAAAAAAATAATAATAATAATAATTTCATTTAAAAATGTACCGGTATGCGGAAATGGTATGTATCAATCTGTAAGAAATTAAAATTTTCTTTTAGGTAAAATTAGAATAATATTTATTATCAGGGCATTTATGCCCATCTTTATTAATAAAGATATCCTCATTCAGGCATACATGAATAGATCTAATAAAAACAAGTTTAATTTAAATCTATTCCACTCAACTTGTAGGCACAAATAAACAAAGACAGATTCACACCAATTATTATTGTTGCTGACTTCAGAATAGAGCCTTCCCAGAATCCAGCTAATGATCCAGTTTTGGATGAGACCAAAGCTAGTAATAGAACTTTAGAAGTATGTATTTTTTTTTCTCCAGAGAAATTTATTGTTCTTTAATTTTACCTAAATTATAATTTATTTAAAATGTTAAAAATGTGTCGTGATAATTATATTTCAGGTAACATTTGTTAATGAATGTGGTTCTGATGCTAAATGTGAAGTTGATCTTTCAGTTAATGCTAATTTAGCCTATGTCCCTTTAAATACACACTGGACACATGCTGTGGTCAATCTGACAAAGGTAACATATTTAAATTTATACATTGAATTTACAAGTTGTACAAAATATTTTTTCCTGCTTCATTTTCATTGAAAAAAGGCTGTTTTTTTTTTTACATTCCTTTAAAATCATTTCATTAAAAGGAAATTACTTTGAAAGTTAACATCAAGAATAAAAATGATCCTTCATATGGAACTGTGGCTACCATTGAGTTGGATTCCTATGTACCTTTCATCAAAGCTAGATCAGATCCTAATTGTGACACTCAGGCAATTGGCACTAATACTACAGACATTTCTTTAATAACAGATAAACTTGTGGTATGTGGAAGTTTAAATTTGGTTGCAAGTTTAATCATGTATTAGATGAGCTATTGGCCTAATAGATATCTCCATAAATCATAATTTTTGTTAGTAAAAGAGACATTTTATATACACTAAATCAAAATAAATAAATTATTTATAAAGTTTATATACTGTATTTGTAGAGGAAAAAAATACACAAATACACCTGTACATAAACAGAGATGATTTAATAGTAGATCAAATCCATCACCCTGGCACCTTATTCTTTATTAACAAATTTTCCACTTAAATCTCTTTCACACACAAGAATGAAAATTGTTTTGTTGTTTTTTTTTACTTTTTGGATATATTTTTTGTTTGTCTGCCTCTAAGTTTTAAAGTAAATTCATCAGAAAGTTTGCTAAAACCTCTTATTTATAATATATTTCACAGAGGCTCTACTCTAAAAGATTTTGATTTACTTTTTTTGTCATTGTGTAGATAATCTGCAGTTTTTTTGAGCCATTAGACTCTAGTGGTGAGATCACATTTAATGTGTTGTTTGATATTGAACAAGCTGATTGGAAAAAGGATGAACTGAAGATTAAGATTGATGTCATGCCCAAATCTTCAGAACACAACCCTGAAATTTCCTTGTTGGATAATACAAAAACTTTGAATGCCAAGGTTTACATTGTAGCCAATATTACACTGGAAAGGTAAAATATTACAAAGCAATAATAAATGATAATTTTTTTTTACATATATTTACAATCTTTATAGTTACATCATGTATATATAATTTTTTGCATCTTGTGCAATTTTTATATCTTGTAGTCTAGAATGTTTTTAATCCAAAAATAAATTACTGTAGTAGCAGGCCTATCATATTTAAATTTTCCCTGATAGAACTTGGTTGATGTTGTAATACACATAAGTTAATTCTTACCAAAAGCTAGACTGGGAATCATATTAGCACAGCAACCGCTTCATGGTGGCTTATCCTTACCATTAAACCTGGGTGGAGTCAGAGAAATGTGACTTTTTTGTCAAAGTTATTGTATTGCTAGAATGTACTTACAAGTTTCTAATTTTCCTTCACAAATTTCCTCAAGGATAATAAAGATATTATTAATGTTATTATGTTAGAAATAAATGAGTATTCATTCTCTGGCTCTGCCAGGGTCGAGTTTCGTTAAAGAGAAACAAAATTCATTGTAGTCCCTTTGTCAGTGTCGACTGAGGAATTTTTTGGCGATGTGGCATGTCTGCAGCATCACCGCCCTCTGACAGGCAACTGTCTTCTTAGGAATGTTAAGGGCCTTGAAGGTATCTGTGAGGTCAGTTGTCATTACCCTATTGGTTGGTATAACAATGGGGTATATTGTTATTTTAGATAATTTCCATAAACGCTTAATCTCCAAGCCTAGGTTTCCATATTTTCTTTGATTTCCATTTCAGTTTTCCTTCTACTATTATTATCACCTTCTAGCCCAAAACTTCTTACAGGATGGCAGGAATGGAGGGGGCTGGGGTCCAAATATGGAATTGTTGTTAGGACGGTCTAAATCACTTAACACATAACTAGACAGTTCATAGTGGATAATTAATTATTAAAATCAACATTAGATAAACATTTTTGGGATACTGATGCTTAAAAAATTTTAAAAATTAGAATAATGATAGATTTTTATTTCACTAACTTTTTAACTTCCAGTTTATCAACACCATCAGAACATACAATTTATGATGTCAAGAATAAACCGAGCAAAGATGATGATCAAAAGCAGACTTTATTTAACATCACTCATAAAATTCTTGTCAGAAACAATGGTCCGAGTTTTCTTCCAAAAACTGAGATTCTTGTGGAAGTTCCAATTTTTCTTTCAGAGGAGACTCGATTGGTAACTAAAGCTGATGTCAAGGTAAATTCAAACACATTTTGTATAAATGAATCATGGGCAGTGTTTGAATGCAATATCATAGATCTTAATATTCAGGCATCTAGTTTAATTATTAATTCAATTAAAAGTCTCCACATGTTAAAAGGTATTATTTTTATTATTTTAATCAGCTGCAAGTTCCTAGCAAAATGAACTTAACATTTTTTACTTGGCTTCTTTTTATTTTTGCTTTTAAATGAAAATTAGGTCTTTTTTAGTTGTTGTTTTTTAATCTTTTGCTTAAGAGCTTCATATAATGTCTAGTCTGATGTCTTGTTAAATAGCTCATAATCGGTATCTCATTATACTGTATAAATACTAATAAATCCATGAATGAGATTTTTCTTTCAGATGTCCACACCATCAGGTGAAATCCACTGTCAAACAAACCCAAACATTGTCGACCGACAAGTAGTACCAAGTACCACAACACAACTCACAACTCATAGCCAGGATAAAGGTAAATATAACGTCACTGTTACTTTCAAAATCTAAATTGTTAGTAATATATGAGATTGTTAAGAATGTTAAAAATGATTTTGGAAATTAGTCTTTTTTCTTAATTGCCCATGAGATAACAATACTGTTGTTTTTTTTATTTCTGTAACTAAACACACAATAAAACATATAAATATTTAAAAAATAATTAATTAATATCTAAGTAATTGCTAGACTTTATAAGTCTCCCTATCTATTTTACATGGTTTCTGAGATCACTAAATAGGCTACTTAATTAATTTCTCTTTAACTGAGTCATTCATTAAAATTATTAATGTAAATTTTACCTTGGTGTAATTTTTTCAAAATACTAGTGTGTCTCTAAGAATATCATAGTCTAACTTGTACAAAACACATACCAGACACTTCCTCTAAAAATCAATTTTTAAAATGCTACAGTCTGTAAAGTCTCTTAGAATATCATAATATCAATAGTATAATGCACATACATATTTCCTAAATAAATTGAATACATAAGAGAAACATTTAAAAAAACAACTTATGTAGGTTTTTAGAACAAGACTAGAAAATCAAACTATCACAAAGTATATGTGAGAATCTGTTATTATGCAACGTTGTCATGTCAAGAGTCAAAATTCAATCTCATCTTTATTTTACTATATTTTCTTTAATATTTCACTAGTGCTGTTATTCTGTTTAATATATATCTAATATCCCATCATAAATATGCTTTCGCATTTGATATTTCTATATAATTAAACTATTAAGAAAGCAAAAATAAAATAAATATATAAAATTTATCGACAAACAGTAGATAGCAGCAATATTTAGTATAAATATATCTAAATCTTTCATCTTGGAGGCACGGTGGCTGAGTGGTAAAGCACTTGGCTTCCAAACCAGGAGTATTGGGTTTGAATCTCAGTGAAGAATGGGATTTTTATTTTCTGGATGTTTAGGGTGCCTCAGAGTCCACCCATCTATAATAGATACCTAACAATAGTTGGGGAAAAGTAAGGGTGTTTGGTCATTGTGCTGACCACATGACACCCTTGTTAATTATGGGCCACAGATACAGAGGATATTATATCATCTGCCCTATTGATCACAAGCCCTGAAAGGGAATTTTTATATCTAAATCTTAATATAAAGTGCATCTAATAGATTATTGACTTGTGGGTAATTGAGAAATATGGACAATATTGACGAGATCGTTTTAGTCAGAAAAAAATAAGCTTAATTGGCTTGTCCCATTAACAGTATTTGGTGCTTTAAGATTTAGTCTGAATAAGTTTCTAGTCGGATAAACTTTTATATATATTTTATATATATATTAGTTACTTAAAATGACGACATAGGTTGATTTAGTGCTTTTTTTAGTGCCTTAAATAATCCCCTCAGCGTGGCTGCCTATGTCTTCGATAGAATTCAAATTTTAAAATGAGTAAAAAAGAAATGTCTAATTGAAATAGTTAAGAACTCACACAATCATTTAGAGTGGATAATTTAAAACTGTTTAGCATTTTGAAGAAAACATTAGGGCTATCTGATAAGGTAAAATTATGGTATCCATTTTTTTTTTAAGTGTTCTGTATAATGCAAATTTTAACTTCCTTTCTTCTGCTAAGAAAGTAACACTTTAAAATGACTTGAGAAATTTTTTTTGTCTTAAACAAGTTTTTGTTTTTTATATGTTTATTTCCCCCTCAGACTTGTCAAGTGTTAGTACATTACCCAGCACCACCACAGAAGAAATTATTGACATTGTCAACAGAAAGCGTAGAGCAGTAGACAACAAGTGTCAAGGAAAAATGTGTTTTTTGGTAGGGAGAGTTACAAAGTATCATCCAATAGTAAGATAAAATTGTAATGTTTCACTAAAAATAAATTTGTTGGCCATTTTTACAAAGCTTATATCAAGACTGGGATTCTTATTTCAGGATCTTTGGGCCCCTCTGAGTCCACCCAGTTCTAATAGGTACCTGACATTAAATGGGGAAAAGTAAAGGAGGCTGGGCATTGTGCTGGCCACATGACACCCTCCATAACTATGGGCTACAGAAACAGAAGACCTTTACATCATGTACACTATAGATCACAAGGTCTGAAAGGGGAACTTTACTTTATTTCAACTGTCTGTCTGGTAAAATATGTGTACACTCAATCTTGGATCAAGTATACATTTTGCACAATTATTTTTGTACCTGACAAAAGAAGCATCAATAAAAAAGAAAAACCAATTAGTTAAATAACTATTGGTAATTAATATTTTTTTGGTATCGAACAAGGGAAAAAATCATACTTGACAGATGTGGTGGTATAGGTTGAATTAATCCCTTTGAAGAGTAACATTCACCCAGACACCCCCTTCCCAAATAAGTGGTAGGATCATAGTGCATTTAGAAAGCTAAAAGCATGAAATGGCACTTAACAAAAAACAATTGGTAAAAATATTTCTAATTGCACACATTTATTATTGTTAGTCTAGATCTATTCTAAATGTAATCACATGACAGGTCCAATCTAATTGATACTATTACACTTAATATAAGCTTTTTTAAAGTTTTTTTTTTTGTTTTTCTTACTTTTGTACAGAGATGTCAAGACAATCACAATCTGTGTCAATTATTTACTTGTGAACTGAATGCCAACATGAGGTCCAATAGCTATGCAGAGATAAATATCACCTTGGTTTTAGATTTGTCCAAATTGTATATTAAAGAGGTTGGTAATTTATCACTACCAGGATTTTTCAAATGTTATGATATGTACCAATATGTCAATAAATATATTTGTGTGTCTGTGTATGTAAAGTTTGCGTAAGTACAGTGTTACATATTAATACTTTTTTTTTTATCTGGAAAATCCAGGAGTTCAACACTTTACAATTTGTTAGTGATGTGATAGTCAAAGAACCCAAACATCCTCTGTTTAAATCTTGGGGAGTTATAAAACAGCAAGAGGTTTGTATAAGTTGCCTAATCCCTGAATCACCAGATACTGTGCATGGTGTTGTAATCATTATCATTTACAATGTCACTATATTATGTATTAAAATACTCAATGAACAAATCGCAGTTTATTTATTCATTTCTAACAAATAAATGTATTTTATTGCAGACCATTACCACATTCCACTTTATCCAGTCAGGGGGTAAAATAAATATCTGGATCATTATTGGGAGTGTTATAGCTGGACTAGTTCTTATTACAATTATTGTCATCATTCTATGGAAGGTAAACATGTTTCCTATACAATTGTAGCCAAAATTATTCACAAAAAATATTAGTTACACAAATTGAAAAAAAAATCAAAATGGTAAGATTTTGTGTACTCACTTATTTCAGATTGGCTTCTTCAAACGAACCAAACATTTGGAAGTTCAGAGGCAAAAAAGAGAGAGCATGAGAAGGTCAATGAAAGCCAAATTACATTCACAGTCAGAAGATTAATCACTTTACAAATATTTGTGAAAAGAAAACACTGACTTTCTAAGGACAATAACTCTGCTACATTTGCTCTTCTTTTTTTCTAAAAGGAAAGTTTTTGTTTTGTTTTGTTTAACAAGTTTCAGATTGGAGGATAATTTGCATTCTGGTCCAAACCTCCAGCAGAAAGGTGAAGGATGGCAGTGCAGCATTATGACCATGGAACAAAGGTCCAGGTCACATACCATATGACCAGGCAGCCATCCAAATCAAAGAAAACATTATTTTTGAACAATGTTGTTGTTGTCTTAATTTTGTGCATATTGACTTTTAGTCTGTCTGTCTTTCATATTTAGATCGCAAAAAAAAAAGAATAAAAGGCTATAGTAAATCTGATTTAACCTTTAATTTTCCCTTCAAACATTGCAATAATTTTAGTATCTATATTAGATTGCTCTGTATGTTTTTGTGAAAAGCAAATTAATGCCAAGGAATGTTTGGTATTACTTATTTATTTTATTTCTTAAACGTCACAAAAACTCATGCTAAAAAATAAGTAGTTCCAGATTTTTAATTAAATAACATATGGAAGCGCTATATGAAAAATCTCTATAATGACTTATATTTTATTATCTATAAAGTAGTTCCAGATTGTTTTATAAAAAATAAATTACGTCAAATGATTGTTTGAAATTGCTTTTGTGACTTATATTACACTTAATATTCTCGGACAATCCGTCACTATAGTTTAATCATCAATATCAAATTGTTCTGGATTTTCAACTTAAAAGAAATTTTATGTCATATGACTTACTTTACAAAAATAGACAATAAGTTTTTTCAGGATTTTTAAAAGAAGAAAGTCATTTACTAGAAATGTTTGTTGAAAATCACTCGTTTGGCTTATTTTACATTTCCTTGCGGAAACGTCAATAAAGTCTTTTATCTGGGAAAAAAAATTTCTGGAGTTTGTTTTGAAAAATATTTTGACTTACATTACTTTAATGTTCTTGCCGATCATTACTAAAATTGTATTAACAAAGAAAGATTGTTCCGAATTTTTAAGGAAAATGATACTAACGCAAATGACTGTTAGAAATTACTCTTTTAATATCTATATGTACCGTTATATATTAAGTTTCGTGCTAAAAAGGTTGCAAAATTATTGAAAATCGGTTGTTTCGGATATTTTATGAAAAACATTTCAAGTGTAAATAAGTGTTTAAAATCGCACTTCTAGCTTATACTAGCTTTTATTTTCTTGCTTAAACATCATTAAAAATCTCATTATCATTATGTTTAGGATTTTTAAGGAGAACGTCCTAACACCAAAGGATTGTAAAAAAAAATCTCCCAATAATTTATGGTGCATCTAATTTTAATGCTAGATCAATTCGGGATTCTAGATACATATTACTATTTAATTGGCGCAAAGGCTATAAGAATTCATGCACAATGGCCTCGTTGCACCAATGTATAGTTACAGAATGAGACAAATCTCTTTGTTTTAAGCATAGACTATATATATACAGGACTGCCAACACTAAGGGTAACTAAGCATAAGTTTCGTTCAACTCCAAAATGTGAGACGAGGTACTTCCGGTATAAACTTATTTTATGACATTCACGATGTTTGAATGATAATGCAGCTTGGATAATATATATTTTTTCTCTTTTCATCATATTTGACAATTTCTTTTTACATTGTATACTATTAATATGAGTTAAATAAGCGATTAATGAAAGAGTCAATACAGTTTTGAGAATGCCATTTATTACTTAGGTAGCCTATAGGCCTATAATGGGTGATAGAAGTTAAGTCTGTGAGTGAGTCTGTCTAAAAAAAAAATAACAATAGTGAGTCCCTGAGCCTACACACTGACATCTTTACCTACTTTTATTTACATCTAGATTCTAACCTATTTTTTTTTAAATTTATTTGTAGTTTTTTTTTAAGATAGCATGCAGTATGCATTATATATATATTAATGGAGAATGAAGCCATTAAAAATTACAAGCAATAGTGTATTTATGACTAATTGAAAATATGCATAAAACTCAGCTCTGCAAGTTATTAATTTTTTAAACTAATTAAATCCTAAATAACATCCAATTATTCTTAAAGCCATAAAAAATTGATTGTTCCAAATTTGTCTTCACCTAATAGAATTCTAGAATCATTGTTCCTACTTCAATAAAAATTAATTGTACACGTAGTAAACATGTAAACTTTGACCCAGACTTAGGGACCTATGGCTATAAACTATATCTACATATACGACCATACACACTACTATAATTTGTTTTTTGAACAAAAAAGTTTAATGGTTTTTTAATTATATATATAAACGAGTTAGAATACTATCTATGTAGACAGACCCAAGCATACTACAAGTCCACTTTAGGGAACTGCAAGAGAGCTATGGAGATTGTGGCACCATCTACACAGACGGATCCAAAATGGATGGAAAGGTCGCGTGTGCCTGCTCCTTTCGGAACAAAACAATCTCCCGTAGACTCCCCGATGCCTGCTCCATCTTTACGGCCGAATTGCTCGCAATATCGCTTGCACTTATGACCATTAAAGCATCAGAAAGGAGGAAATTTATAATCTGCTCCGACTCCAAATCTGCATTGCAAGCTTTGGGGCGGATGAAGACTGACATCCCATTGGTACATAAGAGCCTGAAGCTGTTGGACCAAGTAACAGCCGACCGTAGGGATGTCACCTTCATCTGGGTCCCCTCCCATGTTGGCATTGAGGGAAACGAAGCCGCAGACAGAGAAGCAAAGAGAGCCCTAAATCATGCGGTGTCAGGAACCCAAATTCCCTGCTCGGACCTGAGACAAAGTATTGCCTCTGCCACCTATCGAGAGTGGCAGAACCGATGGGAGGCTGAGACTCACAGTAAACTCAGGCAGATTGTGGCGGATGTCAGGTGGCGGCCCACATCTAAAGGTCTGACAAGGCGTGGTAGCACGACCATGTCCAGACTTAGGATTGGCCACACCTACATCACGCACTCTTTTGTGCTGAAGAGAGAGGAGCCCCCACTTTGTGAGTACTGTGACTCTCGCCTCACCGTGGAACATATCCTCGTTGATTGCCCCAGATACCAGGATGTCAGGGCGAAATATTTTAGAGCCACTAATTTAAAAACACTATTTGATAATGTCGACCCTGGGAAGGTACTGGGCATTATCCGGGAAGTGGGGCTGTCTACGAAGATCTGATTTATGAATTTGTGAACATGTACTATTTATATTAGATTTTTACCAAATAATTAAATTTGTACTACCTTTACTATTTTAACTGTGAATAGACCTTGATTTTAATGATATGACTGTATAGAATCTGGCCTTTGTTGTTTAGAGAGAGAGCAATCCTTAAGGGACTGTAGGCACGACATGGCCTAAATTGTGCCGATGTGCCTAAAATCAAAATCAAATCAATCACTTTCTATGTAAATGCTCTTTTTTTTTAAGTTGGTAAATCAAATATTGTTGTTATAAAATCTGGCTATGTCTATAGCACTGTTACCAAAATTATGACTAAGAAATATTTTGAACGTAGTGTTTCTCTTTAGTGATGGTTTCTTTATATAGTAAACTAATTCACCGGAAGTCATTCTTCTAACACTACACTGCAACCAAGGACGCCTCGGTGTACGGGGCATTTTAATATCTTATTTTTAAATCAATTCGTTAAAAACCAAAGTACAAGCTAATTTTATTTTAAAGTTTTAATTAACACATTTTAATCAATGAAGGGAAATAAATGTAAACAAAAGCTTGTATTTTTGTCACTTCAAGGTTTCGATTTTTACTCATTCTTATTTTTAGTTTATTGCCACCAATAGAACTTATGGTTGTTTTATTTGTGTGCATAGGTGTCTGGTGTAGTTTTGATTTTTAAATTTGTTGATGTTTTTAGGGTAGGTGGTATATTAAATTGTTCAATTGTATTATGTATAACTAGTGTTGAAGTATAAAATTCCTATTGCGTAAATCATTTGCACAATAAATTTCATAATAATTCAAAACCTTTAAAAGCATAGTTCTAAAGAAAGTATAAGAAAACATTATCATTTTCAAAAGAGAGTTTTATTTTTTTTTATTTCAATTGTATTCATTTGTTTAATTTTTTTTCTATTTTTTAAAAATATGTTTTAATTCATAAAGTCCTGTAGATTTTTGAGGGGAAGAAATTTAAACTATGAAGTAATTTTGCTTTCGAAATTTAAAAAATAAAAAAAAAAGTGAATATGATGTTCGTATATATTTGTATTTTTTTAAAATCCCTAGCTCTTCTTGTCTTTCCTATCAATATATGCACTACATATACTTAAAACACAGAACTATCTATACACGTAGAGGTCTTGAACACTATCAGTTTCAAGTAGGTCATTCAGCCTCTTTAATAATTCACAAAGGCTCGTGCATAGTTTTTGCTTAATTAGGTAATGTTCTTCATTTTTTTTTTTCCAAAGATATTAAAGGTTCGAAAAATCGTATTTTTACGACATTTTGTAGTGAAAATGGATTTCCAAAATTTTCGTTAATTAACGAACTATATCTTAATGCCTCCTTTCATTTTATGATTGTATCTATAAGACTATTGGTATACATTAGGTACAGTTCATTCATTATTTACATTTAAACACTTCTTGAGGGTAAATACACATAGAGATTAATGATAATAATTACGCGTTTCTGTCTTTTATATAGTTATCTAATATGATTGAATACAAACTTGTGTAAAAGGTCTTAGCAACAAGATAGAATGAAAACATCCTTTAAAGAAGACAATTCAATGCGTCCTCACCAATGCGATTCTTCGAGTCTAGTATACTTTTACGTCTGAGCGAACCCATTTCCCGTGCACAGCAAAGTTACATTCTCTACTGCATTGAATGTCACAATAGTCTCCGCTTGACCCGCCTTTTCTGAATTTAACTTTACTTTAAACTGCAATCTTCTTAAAAAAACAAAAAAACAACAGCGCATTGCTGAGGCCTAAGGATATGACAGGAGCAAAAAGAAAAAAAAATATCAGTTCTTTGGAGGAAACCGCTGCTCTGGTCTCTCTCGATGAAGGAACAGAAGTTAAAATCTTTTCCCAAATTCACCGAAATGAAAACCTTAGAGAGGCCCCACTGAAAACCAAAATCCACAAAACTGGCACTAAAAATCGTCTCAAAAGAACTAATTTCATTTTGGAATCTCTGAACATAAAAAAAAAGTACCAACTAGAAAATATAACTCTGGAAGGCACTAAACTATAGAATCACTCCACATCCTGGGACCAAAGCTCCCTTCTGTCTATAACAGACAGTATTGAAAATAAATAGTTAAAAAATCTGACTACATGCGAAAAGAGCTCAAGGAGTTAATGAACTCTTTTCTACAAAGTCTTGACCTTAACAACCAATGGGTCAGAGTTGACACGGATGGTTCGTCTCGAAAAGCCACCACAAACGGAGGAGATGGAAAACTTATCGAATGGCCCAAAGGAAAAGTCCAATCCAACAAGCGAGCACTCTGACAGCCACAGAGCAGAAAGGGAAGCACTAGAACTAGCATCCCCCACGCTTGTTAACCACCCAAGTACGCCTTACAGTCATTGTCTTCTTGAGCAATACAAAAACATTTGGCATACTCCAAAGCTTGAAAACCTCTGATGCCTCCTATGTGTAACTACTCAGGACTACTCTTGTAAAGCTAAAAAAAAAAAAACGCAAAAAAATTAAAAACTGTCGCCAGTGGATATCAGCACATTTTGAAATAAAAGCCAGACACACTTGCCAAGTGTTAGAGAACGAATACACAATAGAAAATTACAATCTATCTGGAAAAAAGAAGAAACTAATAGTGAATTGAATAAAACAGAAATGAACTAGCTCTCACAAGAATTACGAAAATATATAATCTATTCCGACACGACCAAGACCTAATGTTTCGCCTCAGAACCAGACACAACAGAATGAGACAACGTATGTTCCAGAAGATGAAAATTTTCCCTTGTTGAGTGTCACCAGAGAATATCGACCATGTCCGTCAAAACTACTTTTCATCAGGAGGCCCGAACAAAACATTGGTTCCAAACCAGCCCTGTAAAAGAAAAACTCTATGCAGAGCTGGCTGATCTGGAAACCACTGCGTAGTTCTTCTCAGATATAGGTCTAGTCCTCTGAACGCTCCAACAAAATAATTAGAACCAAGAAAAGAAAGAAAAATATTATAGGGATGGGGACCAAATCATACAATGAAAAAACCTTACATGCATAACAATTGCATTAAAGTATGTAATGTAGTCGAACGGTAAATAAGACAGTACCTACGTAAGGTACTATGTGTTGTAGTAATAATAATGAGAGGCAAACGAGCCCATTAGCATGATGTGGTACGGTATACCGTATAGATAATCTTACTGGCCCGCGGCCCCGAGCAAAACACTTGCCCCGAGCCCCTCACAAGCTAAGGCCACCTCTGCTTAAACAAATCGAGACATTTGAAATGCTTTAAGTGGTGTTTTGTAACTATAAATACATAAGATCAAAACTCGAGTCTTCAAGTCTTGTCAAGTGTTTGATGGTATCTCAACATTTATTTTCAAAAATCTGAATATTAAGTGGTGAGTGTCTGTGTGTCTTGGGAGAGGGGGAAGTAAATATATCGACATGATTTTTCCAAACATAATTTTAAACAAAATCATAAGGACAAAAAAGAAAGTTTGTGAAATATTTTATGCTAGCAAATATTGTTCTGTCTTTTTAAAATAATTATTACAAAGCTTAAATCAGCTCACTCTGTCTGTCTGTCTTTCTGTCTGTCTGGTAAAATGTTTGTACACCTTATTTATTCGACACCCAATCTCTTATTAAGCTGAAGTTTTGCACAATTATTTCTTTTACCTGACAACACAAGAGTCAATTTGAAATTTTTACCTATTAGCTAATTAATTACTGACAATTAATTATTTTGTTAGGTATCTTGAACAAGGGAACAAAATCGTTCTTGACAGATGTGGTGGTATTAGTTGAATTAGTCCCCATGAGGACTAGAGCCCTGAATAAACATTTTTTATGCAAAAAAAAAAACAATCATGTAAACATTCATCTAGATACCCATTTTGTGTTCCCCCTTACAAAATTGGTCCAGACAAGTGATAGGATCAAAGCGCATTGAGAAAGTTAAAAGCTAAAGAAAAACAATTGGTAAAAATATTTATAACCTCACAGATTTATTATGTCTCAGTCTGTACTGTACGTAACAAATAGTCCAAACTAGTTGCTACAATTACAGTCATCCTAAACTTTGTCTTTTTAATATATTTTATTACCTATTTCTTGTTTAAAAAGCTTATGTCAACTCACTCTGTCAGTCTGGTAGAAAGGTTTTATACATTGTACACCCAATCTCGGATCAAGCTGAGATTTTGCACAATTATTTCTTTTACCTGACAAAACAGGAATCAATTTTTAAAAAAATAAAAAAATTAGTTAATCGGTAATGAATTATTTTGTTTGGTAACGAATAAGGGAAAGAAATAGTACTTGACTTATGTAATGATATAAGTTGAATCAGTCCCCTTTGTAAGATAAATAGGTCGCCACTTTAAAGTTTGAAACTTACAATGCGTAACAATAAAACCTTCCGTGGCATAGTGGCTAGTATGCTGACTTGTGGAGGCTTGAGCATTCAGGTTCGAACTCAGGTCGCTCCACTTATACAAATGTCACCGTTCACACAGGTACCCCCCCCCCCCCTTTACCCTCTCCCCCACCCCTAACCCAACTGGTCCAGACAAGAGACAGGATCATAACGAATTCAGAAAACTAAAGACATGAAATAGCGCTAGACAAAAACAATTGGTAACAATTGGTAAAAATATCTCTAATCGCACAGATTTATTATTGTTAGTCTAAATAAGGGGTTCCCAAACTTTATTGTCTCGTGGACCTCTTGCCATGTTTTCCAGTTTTCTGTAGACCATCTGTTTAGCTAATTATATATTTTCAAAATTCAACTTCAAATGTGTATTTATTTTTTAAATGATTTCCAAGTCGTGTAGGCCTATATGGCCTATATTTAATAAGAAATATTAAATTTAAAAAGCAGCGAAATAAAATTTAATATTTATTACATGAATTTACCAAACCAAAAATAAACATTTATTAGTGGGCTGCTTTGATAATACAATTTCAAAATTGGGCTTCAATGTAATTAATTTTTTTCCTATAATGATTGATTATCAGTTGAAGCATTACCGTATTCCTAATATCCTCAAAACCTTTGTTGAAATTTAGAATAGAAAGACGAAAAAAAACTTATATATACCGTCGGCTGACAAAGGCTTTTCTTTACACGAGATTGAAAAAATATGTTTGTAGCAACTGGGTTTTGCACGAGACCAATTATCATCAATGTCTGGGTTTGCATAGTCATGTGAAACACTGCACTCACCCTTATCTTCGGAATCGAAGACATTGCCATTTTTATTATCGTCTCAAATGATTCTCTAGCTTAGATGGCTTATATGACTGATCCAAAATAATTTAATATAAGCTCTGGCTTTTTTAGCGGCCCCCGTAAGTGGAAAAAGCCGCTATTAGGTTTGTGCAAAATGTCCGTCTGTCCGTCTGTCTGTCTGTCCGTCTGTCCGTCTTTCACACTCAGATCTCGAAAACTAGAAGAAAAATGAAAAATATTATTTCATCATTAAATGCGGCTTGAAAAGTTTAGGTGCAACGGCTACTTTTGGTTTTCTAAAAGCAAACCGTTTAATTTATAAAATTAATTATGCAAGCGATTTTTTCATAAAAATACACCAATTCTAAAACAATTACGTAAATGTAAGGGAGGCAATGTTACAATATGCTAACAAAGATTGACAATTTTTGTGTATTTTCAGTATCACTAAGTCAAATATATTTTTAAAATGTACAGGAAATGTTTACAACAAATATAAATAATAGTTAAAGATGTTTTTTCTGGTCAACTAGCTGCTAAAATTAAAAGAAAACATTTCTGTTTGTTTATAAAGGCTAATAATGCACTTTGTATGTAAATATCACGCACATTTTTTTTAAATGGACTTTTTATGCAGCGATTTTCGTGCAGTAGCGTAACGTCGCAACATGATCAGGTGCTAAACCAATTCCTTAAACTTTTTAAAAAATCAGATTTTATTTATTTTTTTGTTTAGTGCCCCCATTCGAATAAAAGAAGATTATTTTGTGCGTTTTGTCTGTTGGTCGGTCTATCCGTCAAGATTAGATTAAAAATATCAAATAGTTCCGTATTTTCATCTTTAAACAAATTTTAAAAATATCGACAATAGGTTGTTCAGGGCTTTAAAAAAAAGTAATTTAATAGAATTGATTACTGAAAATTACTTTTTAGACATTTAATTTTCTTGCTGAAACATAACATAGAAGTTTTGTAATCGATAAAGAATGTTCCGGATTTTGTTTCTTACAAATCGTCGCCAGAAATTTCCGAATTTATTTAAAAATCTACTAACGCCAAATTATTGTTTGAACTCCTTCTTCTAATTAATAAACAAATAATCTTCTCATTTACGAAATAATGTTTTTAAGGATTTTTATAAAAAATATTTTAACTCACTTCTCTCTTACAGTACATTTAACTTTCTACCTAAAACATTAAAAATCTAATTATCGTTAATATTATGTTCCGATTTTTAAGGAAAACAGAATCCAAAAACCAAAGTAAGGAATGAAAGTCTCTCCACATGGCTGTAGTACATCTAATTTTTATACGAGACCATCCAAAAAATTTAATTAACGGTATTACATTTATCTAAAATTCTCTTTTTCAATTACTATTTATACAAACACCCGGAACAATCTATTATATAAATTTTTCAATTGTGTTCATACCTAAAAATTATTGCGATGTTTTGAAACGTAAAATAAAGGTTAATCAATTTGTAATAACTTTTAGTTGTTGTTTTTTTTATATCAAGATGACGGACAGACCGACTGACAGACAAAACGCAAAAAAAATGCGGCTTTGATCCTCTTAAAATAAATTCTATTAGAACTCAGTGCACCAATGTCTATGAACCCTCGTTAAATATCTCGTGTAAATAAAGACATTTTTTTATGGTACCGGTACTAGCCTATTGTGAGGTAATGGAATTTTTTTTCTTTGACGTCATATGAATGGACTCTTTAAATGTTATGTTAAAAGAACGCTCTCGGTGCACCAATGTCTATTAACCCTCGAAAATTTGCTCGTATTGATGAAAACATATTTTAGTCTAACTAAGCCGTGTGACGTAGTGTTTGTTTTTCTTTGACGTCATATGGAATGAATTCTTTAAATGAAATGCTAAAAGAACGCACTCGGTGCACCAATGTCTATGAACACTCGATAGATGGCTCGTAAAGATGAAGGCGATATTTATTCTAGCTAGGCCGTGTGACGTAGTGTTTTTTTTTCCTTTGACGTCATATGAAATGAATTCTTTAAATGAAATGCTTAAAGAACGCACTCGGTGCACCAAAGTCTATGAACACTCGATAAATGGCTCGTATTGATGAAGGCGATTTTTAGTCTAGCTAGGCCGTGTGACGTAGTGTGTTTTTTTTTCCCTCTGACGTTATATGGAATTAATTCTTCAAATGAAATGCTAAAAGAACTCGGTATAGTAATGTTTATTAAGCCTCGTTATGTGACTCGCGTTTAAAAAAGGAATGATATCTTGATTTAGAAACTAGATCTAGATTTTTATTACAGTATATCTAGATCTGGATTTATATTCTAATTAAAATTATTTTAGAGTCTCTAGATAGAAGATCTAGTTTAGACTAAAATAGACTAGATTAAGATGTAGAATTTCAATTTCTAAACTTAAAGTGTAAAAAAAAGTGTAGATATTCATTTCCAAACGTTTTGATCAATATTGCAATGTTTTAATATACTAAAACTAATCTACTATTTTTTATTTAATTTAAATTTAAATTTACTGCAAATGAATCTTTGAAACATTATTACTTTTGACCATCAAAATTAAATCACCTCTTGAATATTATTTGCGAAAATGCAGATCCGACAGGGATCCGACTTCGACGGGGGCCGCCTCTGAGTTTGTGTAACACAAACTCTCTTTGTAATCTTGTTTTAAGTAATTTTTTTTATTGTTTTTAGAAGTGACGTTTTGGCGCAGCCATTTTGATGCGATCGTTTTGGTGTGATTGTTTTGGTACGGCCGTTTAGACGCGAGACGTTTGGACGCTAAGTTTTAAAACTAAAAAATAATATAAATAACGTAGCCAAAGGGGTTTAAAGTTCACCCCCACACACGCACACAAATCTAAAAAAGAAATACTTCTTCAATATAAACAAAAACCAAATTACACTCTCAAAATTTTATGAGCGTAGCCACAGGGGTTTTGAGTTTAACCGCCCCCCTTTTTCATCGGAGTTTGAAGCCAAAAAAATACTTCTTCAATATAAAAAAAGCAAATTACTCAAAATTCTATAAGCGTAGCCAAAGGGGTTGAGTTTAAATCCCTTTCAGCGGGGTTTGTAGCCAAAAATAGCCTTCATCTTCAATATAAAAAAAGCAAATAACACACTCAAAATGATATGAGCGTAGCTAAAGAGGTTTTGAGTTTAAACCCCCTTTTTAGTGGGCTTTGATGCTAAAAAAATACCTCTTCAATTTAAAAAAAAAGCAAATTGCACACTCAAAATGCTATGAGCAAAGCCAATCCAGGGGTGTCGAGTTTAAACACCCTCCTCCAGAGGGCTTTTTTTAAAGTTTAAAAACCCTCCAGATGGTTTTGAGTTAAAAATCCCCCTTCAGAGAGTTTTGAGGTTGAAAACGTCTCTCTTCAATTTTATTCTACATTCAAATTCTAATTTTAAAAACAAAAACTTTAGAGATTTTTTAGTTTAAAAACCCCCCAAAAGATGATGTTGAGGATAAATTGAAAAAGCCTAAATGTGGCTCAACAAAGATGGTTAAGACAGATTTTAGTGGTCAGTTATAGAGATCGGGTCTAAATCAAGGAAATCCTATGCCGAACTAAAAGTCGACCCCTTAGTAAGTTTGTGACAGAGCGTCACATGAGGTTTGCGGGACATGTTCTCCGACAAAATGAATTATGCATAATGAGAATTCCGATGACAATTGAGGCCTTGTAACGCAAACAGGGACAACTTGGTCCTCAGAGCAGGTGGGAAAGGCTTCAGATAGTACCACTGACAGATTTTTGTGGAAGCAACTTGCCGCCCAAGGCGGCGAACGGCGCGGGAGGATCTAAATAAGTAAGAATAGCAGATTAGGTTTTTGAAATAAAACTTTTTAATAGCAGGATAATGTACTGTAGATACCTCAGAATATGCATTTTGTTGACTTTCAATGCCGGAAATAGTGCTTAGTCCATGATATATATATATATAGAGAGAGAGAGAGAAAGCTTTTCTGTGACGGTACGCACCGGCACCTTTTTAATAACCGTTAAAATACAAGAAAAGTAATAATTTTTCCACACTTTGAAAAAGGTGCCGGTACGACGTACCGGTGCGTGCCGTCACAATAAAAGCACTGTATATATCTACTTTATAAAGTAGAATGTGAGGCGTATGTATGTATGTATTTATGTATGTATGTTATTAATAGAAATCAAAACCGCTTGACCAATCTTGATAAAACTTGGCATAAATGTTCCTTGGGTACTAACTTAGACAGTAGTGTATGTATTGTAGCCCTAAAACAAACATAAGACCCTTTAAAAAAAAGTTGACCAACTCTATGAAAGCATTATAACTTCATTGATCTAGGGCATTCTAGGCCGTATTTACACGAGAAAAGATCGAAAGGATTTAGAGATCTAATTTTAAGAACTACACTTTGCGCAGATAGTTTCTTATTTTGACACATGAAAATACAAAAGATAGTCTATTGATTTCATTACGTAATAAAATTAACCTTTAATTTTGTGTTTCAAAAGCATTTTTACATAAGTTCGTTCCATATATCTGCGAATTCAGAACGTCCTGACTTACTTATAATCCCATTCATTTAACAAGTCGGGTAAACCCGTTTTAATTGTACTTTATATCCTATTCATCTATCGCTCCTTTCGTTTTTAATAGATATGAATGTATCGGCTTCGGGTAAACCTATTTTCGTTTTCATTAGCTTAGTTTAACATGCATCTAAATCCAATCCACTAGATTAGTAAACACAAACTAAGACCCGCAGGCCGAGGGTAATGTCAGGCTAGTATATATATATATATATATGCGCAAACATTTACCTCGCTAAAATCACTGCGCTAAAACGTTCTGCTTCCTAGTCTTCAATTTTTTCAAAGTTTGATAAGTATCTGATAAGTATCGCTTCCTGCTTAGAATATATATATCTTCTTGACAATCATTGAATCAACTGTCCGTGACTAAATCTCCAAGACTACCAATTAAAGTCTTACAGATAGACATCATGGCTTAATTAGGCCACTTACACTCACTAAAAGGCTGAGACAACACTCATTGCTTCATTCTGTTTGTTTTAACTGCTTCGTAGAGCAGTGTTTTCTTGCAAATTACTTGACATGCAAGTTCGGAGGAGCCTCTATATCTTTATTTAAACACGCTGAAGAAACACAGTGTAAATTATATTTAGTCACATATTTAGCCACATTTCTTAACACCGATGAGTCAATTTCCCTTTTTGGTATCAAACAAAATAATTTATTGCCAGGAATTAATGGACTATTTGTTGGTGGTTGTTGTTTTTAGCGGCCCCCGAAAGGGGAAAAGACGCTATTAGTTTTGTGTGAAATGTCTGTCCGTCCGACCCGTTTAGGTCTCGTAAACTAGAAAAGATATTGAAAATCCGTCATCACAATATTTTAGACCATTCAAAGTTCTGATGCAACGGCTACTTTTTTTTTCTGAAAGCGAAAAATCTAATTTTTAAAATCAGTTATGCAAGCAGTTTTTTTAAAGAGAAAAAGCTAATTAGTATGCATTATAAGTTAGACCTAATTTAAAACAAATAGTAATCTTGTAAACGTCATTTTCCAAAATGTACTGCACATTACAACTATTTACTTTGAGGATTCGATTTAAGAGATTGATCCTTATCAAAACAATTAGTTCGAAGCCTGCTTGGGTGGACCACTTCGGGGGCCGATTTTGAGATTGTGCTTCCACACAAACTGTCTTTTGTAACCTTGTTTTTTTATTGATTTGTGTTTTGTTATGTAAAATATATCATTAATTTAAAGTTTTTTTCTGCATAAAAGGAAAATGAACACGATTAAACAGGAACAAGTTTTCTCTCCATTTTATATTTAGTACTAACTAGCTTTAATTTTACCCGGCTTTGCGCGGGTTTTTTTTTCTACAAATAACATGCATTTATTCCGCTTGAATAATTAATAATGTCGTGAACAAAAAAAATGGTAATTTATTTAAGAAGTAAATCAATTTATCTAGTAATAAAAAAAAAGATTGTCTATGATAATGTTAGCCTACATTTCTGTTCGGGGATTTCAAGTTTCAATTTAGATCTGTTTCTTCCATTGTTAAAGAAACCTTAGTCAGTTTAGTAAAAGCTTCGCTTTATATCGTGTTTAAGTCTAGTTTATATTTTGCTAAAGTATCCCCACAGTACCAGTGAAAAGACGACATGAGAAAGCTAGGCTTATATATTTTGTGCGTTATATAAAATAAGTAAAAAAGTACAAGTAAAGCACCCTTTCAGACATTGCGATTTATAGGGCAAATGATGCAAAGGTCGTGTTGAAAAGGTATGTATGGTTAATCATAAGATTTTTTTTTCTTTTTAACGCTCAACATATTTCAATTATGATCATTTAAAAAACCCTTGAAATTTTATTTTTATTTTAAGATTCAAACGTGACCGACAAACGGACAGTACGATAGCATAAACAATAACGACTACGGTGCATTCACCAGAACAGTGTTTCTCAAAGCTGTGTTCCGCAGAACTCTGGTGTTCCATGGGGCCTGAATTGGTGTTCCACAAACTATTAGAGTAATTAGCAAGTAGACCTACAAGTAAATTAATTTCTAAGTAAATGCAGAAAATGAAATTAAAATTGATTTTATTAATTCTTTTCGATATCGTGAAAAAAAGTTATAACATCACTATGAGCTTTCAATTGGTAAAGATTCTATCTTTACTTTCAAACAAACAAACAAAAAAAGTTGTTTTTTTTCAAAATCTTTGATCAAAACAAACAACAACGAAAACAAAATCAGCAATTAAATGATTTCAAAGCAAGCTATCATTTTTTTACTTCAGTTTTTCACAATTAACTCTGCGAAGCAGGATTTTCATATTATATTGAAACAAAGTTAAAGCCTAGAAACAGCCTTAACGCCACAATAGACACACCAAATATTAGAATTCAGCTTAACAATATCATGCCTAATATCAAGAAGTTATGCTCTTCAAGGTTATAATATCATCTCAGTCACTAATACGTTTGTTTTATAACACTCATAGGTATGTTTTGATTTTTGCAATCGGGTGAATTTCCGGCCAATTCTATTCATCCAATATTCATCAAACTTCGCTTTATAATGGATTCGGTAATTAACATTCTCATGAGTACAATTTTCACTAATGATTTTTCCTTAATGAAGCGTTGTTGAAAGAAAAATTAGTTAAATCACTGTAGTCTTATGATAGTATTATAAATATATAGAAATAATAAATAAATAAAAATTATAAGTAACAAAAATCGCAATCTATGGGTTTGATTTTTTTTTAAATGTGCGAGATATATACATACAAAGTGCATTCTTAGTCGTTAGAAACAGGGGCGGACTGGGTGTTAAAATCGGCCCGGGCATGTTTATACAATCAGGCTCATAAATTGCATATCATATGATGGACTCAGATGGACATCCAATTATAGGCATGCCTTTCCTAAAAATCATTATGTTAAGTTTGAGTATCAACAACTGTACACGTACATACAGTGAGCTCTATATTTTTTTTTATTAGAAATATGTTGCTTTTTAATCGCTAAGTGTGTAGGCCATAAAAAGATGAAGCCTACTAGTAGCACTGTCTCTAAGTCTCTACGGATGTAGGCTATTACATTATTTCGAAAAATGTGTTAGATTAAATTAGTATTACACTGTAGAGACATTTCTGTTTAAACACAATGCTCAAAAGACCGCTTTTATAAGAGAATATTATAAAACGTTTAACAATTTAATACATAGTGGTATCCATGCGGACCTTTCGGTGGCCCTACCGGCCCATTTAGTACCGGCCCACAGGGCATTCGCCCAAATGTCCATATAGCCAGTCCGCCCCTGGTTAGAAACAAACATAGATGCTTTCTTTTTTTTTTTAGTAGCTAGTTTACTAGAAAAATCACAGTTAACTAATATTTATATTTGTTGTGAACATTTCTTGTACATTTTATAAATATATTTGACTAATTGATACTAAAAGAACACAAAATTTTATCTTTCTTTGTTTACCAATTGTAAACATAGTCTCCTTTACATTTATGTATTGTTTTAGAATTGGTGTATTTTATGAAAAATTCGCTTGCATAATTACTTTTATAAACCTAACGCTTTGCTTTTATAAAACAAAAAGTAGCCGTTGCACCTAAACTTTGCAAGCCACATCGCATGGTGAAATAAGATTTTTCATTTTTCTTCTAGTTTTTGAGATTTAAGTGTGACAGACGGACATTTTGCACAAACCAAATAGCGGCTTTTCCCCTTACGGGGGCCGCTAATAAAATCACTTAGTTTAAACAAGCTTTTAAGAAATATTAATCGTACAGCCTTATAATATGTTCTAGTAGGTTTTAATAATAAGGCATATTTCAGAACTTGAAAACTATTGGGCAGATGGACAGGCCATCTGTTTCTGTGGCCCACGGTTAACGAGGGTGTTATGTGGCCAACCGCCTTTACCTTCCCCAACTAATGTCAGGTTTCTAATAGAGCTGCATGGACTCCTTAAAGTACAGAAATTATAAAAACCCAGTATTTACCAGTATTCAAACCCAGGACTCCAATTCAGAAACGAAGCTCTTTACCACTCAGCCCCCGCGCAATGCGTATGTGGAAAGGCTGTAGATGTATTGACAATTTAGTCTTACTAGGACATTATGCAAAGTCGTTGGTCACCGTAGTTTAGATTATCATTTTGAGAATAAAAACTCATTATAAGGAGAATGAATTCGTCTCTCATTGGCCATTGAAGTTCTTGATCTGACTCATTCACTTTAATTAGTTGTCTGTAACAATTTTATTGACAAATACAACATTTCCGAAAATTGTTAAAATTGTATTTTATGGAATAACCAAACAAACAAACAACAAACTGTGATGTGCTATTACTGCATTCTAAATGGTTTTAGTACAAAAAGCTTAAAGCGTAGGGAATTAGAATCCCATTTAGGAGTGGATTTAATCTCCAATCTTTCGAGAGTGTTATTAATGATTTTTTTCCTGTACTTCTTTTTAAAAAAAGTTAAACACTTTACATGTGATCAGCACACTTTACATGTGACCAGTTCAGTAGCGTATGTGCTTATTGTCTGTTTGTTTGGTGATCTCAATCTGCCTTTTGTTGCAGGGAATAAAAAGTCACTTCAAATTAAAATGTATAGTTTCACAGCTTTAACATATGGTATGGGGAGGGTTGGATCAATGTCTTTCACAACACGTTTCAGTTTGATGTTTCACGTTTGGTTCATATTATCAGGAATATTTGGCGAGCTATTTGCTTTTAATGTTAATCTGGATAATGTACAGATTCTGAAAGATAGCAGTGGACACGGAAACTTGTTTGGATATAGTGCAGCCCTCTATACGTCAGATGATGGTGGCATCGAGTAAGTGCTGAATTTAAAACACATTTGTAGAGACATTGATGTAGGACTGGGTGGTCAACCTGTGGGGCGCGACTCCTTTGGGAGTCGAATGACCATTTGCTAGGGGTCGCGTAAGACAATTGGAAAATTGGTTGTGTTTTTTTTTAGGGGGGGGGGGGGGTTCATTTCTTTACTTTAGTCGATATACATTTACATTTGTAATGCCGTACCTTAGTTCTCTGCCCAATTTATGAAGCCTAACAAACGTCCGAGCTTTGCCGATAAGGACATCCAGTATTTTAGTTTTGAAGGCTGATAGAGTCAAAAAATTCAGGCTTGACTCAGGTGGCAAGTAGCAGTACATAGCAGCCCCTGAATTTCTTATTTGGTGGCTTTCAGAATTACCAGAGCTATGAAACCTCACACAATTTCTAAGAAACTATTGTCGGCGGCCAAGTACATTGCATGAGTTATGGTTGGAGCCGAATTCATTTATAAATTTAGTGCAATTTCCATATATAATAACACTTTTCAATGGAGAATAGTAGACATGTCTTATGATATTATCAATCATGTAATTCAGGAAATGATGTCTGCTCCTTTACCAATATTTAGCATTCTGCGTGATGAATCCACAGACGTTTTAAATTGTTCACAATTACTAGTTTACTAGAGATATGCAAACCTCTCTACAGAACGTGATGTGCCAATAATTGACAAAGTTGATTAATTTTAGGAAATGTAAAAGACTTTTTTGAAAAGATATTTGTGGTGTCCACATATCGTGCTCTAATATGATGTCTCTTCAATGTCAGTAACGCAATTCTGGATCAATTGTTGGCAGTCATTCTGTTCTCTTTGAGATTTGGTTCACGACTTCCTATTCCAGTAATATATCTTTGCGAAATTTCTGAATGTTTGTTATCAAGTCTAAACACAGAAATAAACTTGATGCAGAATGTGAGAATTGCTAATCTAGTGAAATAAAAAGAAGCTCAACCTTCGCACTTACTTTGGCGTGTTTGAAAAATACTGTTGCAAACTATTTTGTAGCTACGTAGTTTACTGTATCAAAGACTGTACGTTTTCTAGCTTATTATAGCAACATGCCAACTTTTTAAATTGTCAGTTATCTATGCAAAATGAAGAGTATAGACACGCAATAGAAGAGTAAATAAATGAAAGTCATAAAAGAGACACCTTTTTGTTATTTAAGCGCAAATATATTTTACATCAAATAAAGCTTTTGTCATGTTCAGTTTCTAACAATGGATACCAGATCTATACAGATATATACATTTTGATGACGATTTTATAACACTAACTAAATCACATTTACCTAAGCCAATGAACGAAAAACATCTTACGGTTGAGGGTCGCCGCCTAGGGGAAAATTGTATTAGGGGTCACGGGGCTAAAAAGGTTGAGAACCGCTGATGTAGGACATAGTCTGAGAGACTCTCAAGTAGAGCATTGTATGAGACATTCATGATTCATGTAGAGCATTGTATGAGACATTCATGATTCATGTAGAGCATTGTATGAAACATTCATGATTCAAGTAGAGCATTGTATGAGACATTCATGATTCATGTAGGACGAAGTCTAAGAGACTTTCAAGTAGGACATGGTCTAAGAGACTAGCGGCAGGGTTAGGGGCTTGCTATAACACACAACTCACACAACACAGACTTAAAAGCAAACTTATACCTAAGAAAACAAAGAAACACATTTACAAAACCATCATCAGAACTCTTGTCATATATGCACTCAAAAACTGGACGCTGACACACACAAAAAAACCCACAGAAAACCAGCTAAATACTTGGGAAAGAAAAATCCTCAGAAAAATTTATGGTGCCATACATGTGGAAACCGGATGGAGGATTCGCGCTAACCAAGAAATATACCAGCTATATGAAGACCTCTCTATAGTGACAGAAATAAATAAGGAACAGATTACGTTGGACAGATCACATCGAAAGAGAAAAGAGGATCAAAGATTGTTCATGGCCAAAACCTAAAAGGCAGACGCCCCAAAGGCAGACCACGAGTACTGTGACTTTATGACGTAGAGACAGATCTACAACAGCTAAAAGTCCAGGCATAAAGACGTAAAGCCCAGGATAGATCAGAATAGAAAGATGTGCTAAAGCAGGTCTGTAGCGTCACTTCGATGGACTTTACCAATTGGAATTTAGTATATAACTTAACATTATCTCATGTCATGATGTCGAATGTCAAAATTCATGGGCCGCTAATTAAAGGTCAAGCCCCTCGGGCCGCCAAATCCCTAGCTACGGAACTGGTTTAATGTTAACCTAGAAACGCACTAATATAATTACTTTGTGCAGATTTTATTGGCAAACATCGATACAAATCATCACTTAAGGCAGCTTATTTTTTCAATACTTTTTCTTTGCAAAGTGATTTACTTCAGTTAGAGCCTTAATTTTTTTATGACATAGTTTTTCATCATTCATTTTTATTCACTGCGCACCCTTTTTTTTTGTTTCAGTGCAATGATTGGAGCCCCCAATCGTAGTACAATTAGAACCGAGGATAAGTATGCAAAAGGAAAAGTCGTTATTTTCAAAAACATATTAAATGAAACCAAACGAACTGAAGAGGAGTTTTATTACAAAAATCCAGCAGGTAATATGACCTAGTTACAATCATGGGATTATATGAAACATGAAGATTAATGAGTAATGCAGTATTTCCCGTGGATACGCAGCTCCAGCTGTGACCTACATATTTTGTCACATCCAGAGCAAGCATAACCATTGTCCACCGGTGGTCGTTTAAGATTTTCTTTTCGCCGTTTACATATGTCTACGGCAGCGGATTTTAGTTTGGTCTCAAATGTGTATCCTTCGGTCTTTGTACGTAACCTCCAGCTGTCTCGTTCTGAAGCCACATGCAACCAGGAGTTCTCTTCTGTGTCAGCTAAGGCAAGTTGGCACCTAAGCTGGTCTTTAAAGCCGCGGCAATTCCAGATCCCACCTCATCGTGGTTGTCGCGTGAACACCCCATGTGGGGGTGGCCAAGTGGAACTGGTTTTTGATTACAGGTTTTAAAGGCCAGGTGATCAATGCAAAATAAAACAGCCACACGTCTCCGCCTCCCACCGAGTGGGGGAGCATGGCTAACTTAGTAGCCACTGTATTCGGCTCACAAGGCTGAGTACGGGGGTGAAAAGATTGGAGCCCAGCGTGCTACGATACGGCGCGCCATAAACGTTGGGGGACCTCGGGGCCAGTGTTTCCGGAGACACCGGCATCGCACTAAGCCGCCACGCCGACGGCATTGGTAACGAACGTTGAAAGAGACGGTCTCCAAAATTTCCCCTCTCTCGAGGGCAAGCTCGCAGTGCCGACAATGGGTTCAGCGGTCTTGGACACCAGTCCAGGACATTCAGCTATTGTCTCAACGATGGGACAGCCTGTGTGTCATACATGCAACCAGTCCGCCCCCCCCCCGGGGCAAAATTTCTCTCTATCTATGTCAAGTCAAGTGTCGAAAACGCGGGTATGAGCATTACCGGTCTAACAGGCTCCGACCACACAACGGCAACGATAGGTTTGTGGTCGAAAAATGTGCTACTATCGGACAAGAAAACGCGGGAGGAAACGGTTTCCTCTGGATGTGAGACAGGTGGCCAGCATCCCTCGGGTACGACGCCCGAGCCCAGCCCACTAACACAGAGCGCCACGATGGCCTCAATCACATACGGTGGATTCGTGCCCCACCAAAAGACCGGCAATACCATAGGATGTGAGACAGGTGGCCAGCATCCCTCGGGTACGACGCCCGAGCCCAGCCCACTAGCCCAGAGCGCCACGATGGCCTCACGCACAAACGGGGGAGTTGTGCCCCCCACGAAAACCCGAAAGGTGACCGTACTAGGAGGCAAAGCTAGAGGACGTGGTACACCCTCATTCACCAGAACCCGAAAGGTGAACGCACCAGGAGGCAAGGCAGGGGGGAGTGGTGCCCCCCCCCACCCGGTTACGACCGAAGCAAACAGCTACGAATTATCCACCTCAATCTGAATCGGCAGTTCTCGCTGAAACGGATTGAGGTCTATACGATAGCAGAGCAATACGAGGCAGATGTCCTACTGTGCCAAGAGACTTTACGCTCAGACGAGGGGCCACCTCTTCTTTACGGCTTCACAGCCTACCGGTGTTCCTGCTCGAGGTGCCAGGTACTTGTAACGTAATACGCTTACAGCCCGAGTAGTGGAATCCAGCGCCCCTGCGGGACCCGGTGGGACTGACACTTTGACAGTGGAGGTGTACAAATATGGTCAGCGATTCACATGCGTAAACCTATACAATCCACCTAAGTCTGAGTTGCAATTCAAACTGCAAGAGCCTTTTGGTACAAGGGTGATCGTTGCGGGTGATTTTAACGCTAAGTCCCCAGCGTGGGGATGCGCGGACTCTGATATCCGAGGGCGCCGGCTACTTGAGATATGTGACGAAACAAATCTGGTTGTTTTGCAGGGCAAAGACAGCCCCCCGACCTTTCTGCACACCGGGCATGGGGGTATGTCGCGGCCAGACTTGTCCCTGGTGTCAACTGACTTAAGGTCACAGTCAAGAGTGGACGTGCTCAACGATGTCGGTAGTGATCATCTGCCGGTCTTGGTCACAATCGAACTCGGAAAGCTCAATGTGAGTACCCCATATACAGAACCAAAATGGGTGTATAAACGTGCTAACTGGGATCTGTTTAGGAGTGCATCGGATGTAGCTCTGGAGGAGAGGATATTCAAGCAGATTGCATTAACCGGACTTATGGACTCTTTGTCAAAGCCATCTTAGGTGCTGCTCGAAAAGCTATCCCGAGGTCCTACGGGGGGCGCAAGTTTAGCCACTTTTGGTCTCCCGCACTGGCACGCCTAATCCGACTAAGGCGGGCTGCACGCAGGCAGCATAGTCGTCGAAAAACCGATGAAACCAGAAGAGCTTACAACAAGCTAACGGCGGAGGTAAAGGAAGCCATTGCGGAGGGTACGAGACAGAAGTGGGCGAAGACATGTGCTAACCTGGATCTTGCGGACGGACGACAGGCATGGAAACTTCTCAATAACCTAACCAGGGCGAAAGAACCAAAAGCAGCTGCGCCCCTGCAAACGGCTCAAGGCTTGGTGGTCACTGACTCTAAACGGTCGGACGCTCTAAACCATGCCTTTGCGGCTATCTCTAGGACGGGTGAGAGGAGCGAAGTGTCGAAAGCTCTAGACAGCATCAGGAAGGCGAAAGCGAAACGCAGATATGTCTATGGTGAGGATGAGACGAGCACATTCATCAACTCTTTTACCTACGGAGAGCTAGACATTGCACTTCGGAAGTGCAAGTTGCGCAAGGCACCGGGGCCAGATGGGATCAGCAACGAAATGCTGAAACATCTCGGTCCCATAGGCAGAAGGAAACTGTTGGATTTGATCAATCGTACTTGGACTAAGGGGGATTTCCCCAAGGCTTGGCGAGTGGCAACGATTGTTCCCCTGCTCAAAAAGGGGAAAATCCCAGATCGTGCAGAAAGCTACCGACCCGTCTCGTTGACGTCCAACGTCGGGAAGGCGGCCGAACGCATGGTCAACAGAAGGCTCACATGGTTTCTAGAAACGAAGGGTCTCATTGCTCCTGAACAGGGCGGGTTCAGGAGGCAACGAAATGCGATCGATCAAGTGACGTTATTCATGCAGAAAGTGGCGGATGGCTTCCAGTGGGGCAACACAAATCGACCTGGTCAGTCGACGCTAGCGGTATTTATCGATCTCAAGCAGGCCTACGACAGAGTATGGAGGCCCGGCTTGTTGTTGAAACTGATGAACTTAGGTGTCGGTTCATATATGCTTAGGTGGATCCAAAATTTCCTCACGGAAAGAACGGTACAGACTCGTGTTGGTAAGCACTTGTCGAGGAAACTTCCACTTGAGCAGGGGGTGCCGCAGGGATCGGCACTCAGCTGTACGCTGTTTTTGGTCTTTATCAACGACTTGCCGGCTCTTTTGAAATGTCAGAAGCTGTTGTTTGCAGATGATATCGTGTTGTGGGAGTCAGGGAGAGACCGTCAACAACTCATTGACACTCTCCAGCAGGCATTAACAACTATATCCTGCTACGCCAGAATGTGGAACCTTGAGGTAAACCACTCGAAGTCGGTTTACTCATGGTTTACGCTGGGCCGTGATATATTGAAGGAACCTGTCGAGCTTAGAATGGATGGCAAGATTCTGGAATGGGATAAAAAGCCCAAGTACCTTGGAGTAATTCTCGATCAGAAACTGACTATGTGCGATCATATTCAGCAGGTAAAAGAAACAGCTTCCGAGAAGTTGAATATCGTAAAGAAACTAGCTGGAACGAAGTGGGGAGCGAGAGCTGACGTGCTGAGAGGACTGTACATGGGTGCAGTACGCTCTCACATGGACTACAGTCTTCCTGTCCAGGTCTGGGCTTCGCAAACGACCTTAGCAAGCCTAGATGCTGTTCAGAACCAAGCCTTAAGACTAATCTGTGGAACCTTTAGGACAACGCCAATTGCCGCTGGTGAGGTTATGGCAAACATCCCACCGTTGAAATTGCGCAGAGAACGAGCCGTCATACTAGCTCACGAGAGATATATGCGGCTGGAAGATGGATGCCCACTCAGAAGTCTGGTCGACAACTGGGAGGGTAGGAGACGCCTCAAAAACCGGCCTTGTTTCATGCATGTGGCACGCGGGTTGGTCAGAGAGGCGAATCTGCCGGTGGAGCGGGCTGCTTTATCCCCGTCCGGTTCTATCTTCCCGATGGAGGCTCTCGGCATGCCGACGATACGGAAGAGCCTACTTGACCCAGTGGTGACGAAGCAGAGTCCAACCACACGGCTACTACAAGCAGCCAGAGAGACTATCGAATCATATCCAGCCGGAGTAACCACCATCTACACAGACGGTTCTGTGCGGACGCTCGAGGGAACTGTGAAAGCTGGGTACGGAGCGGTAGTTCGACTCTCTGGCAATCCCGAAAGTGACGAGCTCAGTGGATCCTGTCAGCAGAAAAGCAGCCTCGAGGCTGAACTCGAAGCAATGTTCCAAGCACTGGACTGGGTGGCTACGATGGTACGTAACGGGACTGCGTCAGCGCACGACATAGTTCTTTTCACGGACTCGGTGGCCGCACTGGAGGCCATAGAACGGCTGGATGAAGGTGCTAGAAGGGTATGGGACGTCCTAACGGTCGGAGGGCGTCTCCTACGATTCGGCGTGAACGTTACTTTGCAATGGGTGCCCGCCCATTGTGGGGTGGTCAGCCACGATTTGGCTGACCAGCTCGCGAAAACCGCGGTCGCAACGGCGCTCGAAAATGATGAACCGTACTCATATGAAAGTGTACGATCCCTAGTCAACCAGCGCATGTTGACACTTTGGCACGACGGCTGGGATTCTTCGGACAAGGGACGTGAGCTTTATCGGGCAATGAGGAGACCAGACAGAAGGGATGCATGGTGGCAACTTAATCGTGCGGAACAGGCAGTCCTAGCCCAGTTCCGAGTCGGACATTGTCCAATTGGTGCTTACCTCGGACGGTGGAAGGAGAACTACGACACGCGGTGTCGCCATTGCATGGAGGACGATGAAACAATAGAACACATTCTTTACGAATGTAGAGTTCTGCACGAAGGACGATTGGGACAAGCTATAGATAGAGAAAATACTGGTTCATGTACGACACAGAGGTTGTCCTTGTACGGGGATAAGGCAACCTTAAGACTCACTGCTCGCTTCCTCTCACGTGCTCTAAGGGAGTAATTCTCAGCATGTTTTTCATTGTCAATGGGGTTTCTGACTCGGTCTTTAAAGCCTTTCAATGGACAACTCTGTTACATTGACCACCTTTTTGCTCACCAAAGAAAGTTGCTTTTGGCATACGTTTATCCCCCATACGGGATACGTGCCCTGCCCAGCGTAACTGTCGGACTATAAGAAGTCCTTCTCTACTGTCCATACCGCGCTCTGGTCAAACTGTTATCAACTTCCCTTGAAAGCGAGGCGTCATTTTATACTTTGATTCCTAAATATGTGAAGTGGTCTACCACGTTAAGGGGATGTCCATTTACGGTGATCTTTGGGGCTGAGTAGGTTTTATTGGGTGATTTCTGGGACATGACTTCTGTTTTCCCTAGTAGCTCACAATGAACATGATCTCGAGATCGCGGTCAACGAATGTATCTATAAAAGAAGATAAGCGCACAGCAATATAGACTACTAAACGAAAGGTTTAATTTGTCTTTGAAAAGATTTAAATTGTATTTTGTATGGTAACTAATATAGTCATCGAACTTAACCTTGACCTAGACATAGTGCTAAGTCCAAGGGTTTTGTTTTGATTTTGTTTTGATTTTAGATAAATTATCTTATATTATGAAATAAAGAGGGGTGTTGTTTTTTTTTTACATCTAGTTTGAATTCCTCTAGTTAAGTGATGCCCAAAATATTTCGACCAGCGGGCCATTCTTATTTTCAACACACGTGTAGCGGGCCACAAAAACGAAATGACATTTACCTGAATTTGAAACTATTCGATTAAAAATCCGTAGATCTAGTATCAGAGAATTGCTTAATTTCTGTACTTAAAATATGAGCAACGTTGTATCTAGCTTTACAACGGATATTTCCTTGTATGTTTTTTGATAAATATTCCCTTCGATCCTCCAATCCAGACGTAGTTTAACAATCGCAGCTCAACCAAGAATGTCGTCAAATTTGTTTTATAATGCCGTTTATATGTTGTTCATTTTTAAAACAGCCACACTTTCCTTACAAATCAAATGCATTGGCTTATTATCAGGTTCCACAAAACAAAAAAAAGATCCGTTCACTTTTCCTGGTAGATTCTACTTTCAGAGCCCCATTTCATAAACGTACAACTGTTAAAGTTCATAATTCCAGATACATTAGTCAACCTTTTTTGGAGAGGGTTTTCTACACTTTGTGACTTCATTTCGGCGGCCCGGCTGCGTTCACAACGCGGGCCAGATCTGGACCACGGGCCGTATTTTGGGCATCACTGCTTTATCAAATAACATTTGTAAAAATGGAAATGGGAAGATCTAAGTGCTTAAAATATAATGTGAATCTTTACTAAATTTGCTCATCAAGTCTTATCAAGTCTACTAGTGACCTACATGTAAATAAACGTTGTACCTAGGCACTGCTCCATTATCTAAACGTTATACCTAGGCACTGCTACATTACCTAAACGTTATACCTAGGCACTGCTCCATTACCTAAACGTTGTACCTAGGCACTGCTCCATTATCTAAACGTTATACCTAGGCACTGCTCCATTACCTAAACGTTATACCTAGGCACTGCTCCATTACCTAAACGTTGTACCTAGGCACTGCTCCATTACCTAAACGTTGTACCTAGGCACTGCTCCATTACCTAAACGTTGTACCTAGGCACTGCTCCATTACCTAAACGTTGTACCTAGGCACTGCTCCATTACCTAAACGTTGTACCTAGGCACTGCTCCATTACCTAAACGTTGTACCTAGGCACTGCTCCATTACCTAAACGTTGTACCTAGGCACTGCTCCATTACCTAAACGTTATACCTAGGCACTGCTCCATTACCTAAACGTTGTACCTAGGCACTGCTCCATTACCTAAACGTTGTACCTAGGCACTGCTCCATTACCTAAACGTTATACCTAGGCACTGCTCCATTACCTAAACGTTGTACCTAGGCACTGCTCCATTACCTAAACGTTGTACCTAGGCACTGCTCCATTACCTAAACGTTATACCTAGGCACTGCTCCATTACCTAAACGTTATACCTAGGCACTGCTCCATTACCTAAACGTTGTACCTAGGCACTGCTCCATTACCTAAACGTTGTACCTAGGCACTGCTCCATTACCTAAACGTTATACCTAGGCACTGCTCCATTACCTAAACGTTGTACCTAGGCACTGCTCCATTACCTAAACGTTATACCTAGGCACTGCTCCATTACCTAAACGTTATACCTAGGCACTGCTCCATTACCTAAACGTTATACCTAGGCACTGCTCCATTACCTAAACGTTATACCTAGGCACTGCTCCATTACCTAAACGTTATACCTAGGCACTGCTCCATTACCTAAACGTTGTACCTAGGCACTGCTCCATTACCTAAACGTTGTACCTAGGCACTGCTCCATTACCTAAACGTTTATCTCTCTCTATCTGCATTACTTTGTAATCGTGCAGCCGTGACCTATCCATTTGTATCTAAGGCTATACGAAGCCCTCTGTCCGAAATGAGATTGTTATTTAATCGCATCCTCTTTTCTTCGACACCGCACCTTGAGCCAATGCTCTGCTCCTCCCAGCCGTAGCGAGGACGGAGGTTGAGTCATGCGAGGTAGTTATTCAATGTCCTACAATGTATAGCCACTAACAATTAGATGAGTTTGACATTGATTCATGTTATTTTAATGCCGATCCATAGGAGAACACTTTGGGAGCCGCTTCTTAAATTGTATAAATTAAAATTTAATTTATTCTATAAAATATAATATTTTTCAAAAATAGATTACAACACAGATTCATCAGACGAGGGCTTTGGTTCAACAGTTGTTGCAGCTGATTCTAGTCATGCTTTAGTAAGTTATATAAATATATTTATATAGAAAAACAAATCTAACAAAATAGAGACATTGAAATGTTGCTAGAAAATAAACTACGCTGTTACTATATGATATTAGCTGCGTTTGTAGTGGCCCCGAAAAAGTGTGTGGTCTGTCTGCCCGTCTCTACGTCAATCTATCACATATAGATTTAAACAAAACAACTAGAAAACATTTTAGAAATCCAATTTTAAGATATTTTGCACCTTCCAAAGCTCTGGAGCATAAGCTAATTTTGAGCTGGACCAAAAATATGAAAATGTAACCTAATATTGCTTACCTTGTGCCTAGAACAGCTAAGTACCTTTCATGAATGAAACGGCAGCGGTCAAGTTTCACCAAAAAAGATTTGTATGCCCAGTTTCGTCCACGTACGCCTTTAAAAAGCCGACATTCTAGTGTTGAATGAATGTATTTTATTTTTGTAAGCATTGGCCTAATTTAATTTTGCTCCAACTTTAAAGTTTAATTCTACACATTTCCTCTTACTTTAAAATTTTTAAAAAAATTTTTGACAAGAACGCGTAAAACTTTTTGTGATGTTAGGAGGTTAGGATTTGTAACATATTGGTAGTATATGTACATTTGCACACTAGCGCGTCAGTGCAACACTGCTTGTGTCACTTGTGGAGCTCCTAATATATCTTCCTTCATCAACACTTAACACGTGTTTTGTTATTTGTATAAATACAAATATTCTACAGGATTTAGAGCTTTCCTTTTTAGGAGGCTCGCCAGCCATGGTTAACGAACCTCTCTTTCAAGAAGTTGACTGGTTTAGGCCCACAGTTACTCGCCTTCTCTTGTGACGTTTCCACTAGATATAATATCTGAGCCAGACGTAAATCCAAGAGTTTGAGTGGTGGTTAAAGGCTAATTTGAGACGCATGCCATTGGAAGCGCTTTATATCTAGTGGAGTGATTATTTCCATAACCACTTTCGGCAAAGACAAGCTTATGGAACGACTAGATTGTATTCTACGTAGATTTAGAACTTGAAGGCCTAGTGTACGATTTTTAAAGTGTTTTTTTTTTAAATACTGTTCTTGAAAGGGAAATGGGGTGGTTGAAGTAATGAATTATGGAATTCACAGCTTATTATCAGAGAGTGTTACAATGCGAAGGTTGCCAAAATAAAATGTTTCCGGACAAAAAGCATTTTATCGCTTATCAAATATTTCGATATGGAATTGAGAAGCCGAAGAATAGTCAGAGATTGCTTGTAGAATGTGTGTGGGGTACAGAGAGGGGGGGGGGGGAGACATTAGAAATTTGCATGTAATGCCGCGACCGTTCTAAGTCAACGTAAAAGAATTCACGGGATCGAAGTTTGATGGAGAGAGGATATTAACATGCGGATTGTTTCATTAAAAAGAAAAAAAAAGGAGGGAATGTTCTGGCCAAAATAAACAATAACAAATCAACAAACGTCGCCGGTGGATAATGCATATAATCAACTCTTTTTGAGGACTATAGGCTATCCATGTGTGAGCAGCATAATGCGTGTCTATAAGGAGTCCGCCAGTGAGTTTCTGTTTAACATCTGTGTCTACGTGAGAACTGAAGAGTTAACTTTACTGCCAATAAATAGTTCTAACTTGACTAGTGTATCTAAAATAATGCGCCAATAAATAGTTCTAACTTGACTAGTGTATCTAAAATAATGCGCCAATAAATAGTTTAAACTTTACTATTGTATCTAAATTAATGCGCCACTAAATACTTCCAACTTTACTATTGTATCTAAAATAATGCGCCAATAAATAGTTCTAACTTTACTAGCGTATCTAAAATAATGCGCCAATAAATAGTTCTAACTTTACTAGCGTATCTAAAATAATGCGCCAATAAATAGTTCTAAAACGGATTCACTATCTCCTACTTTCTTTAATTACTTCAAGAGACACAAACGTAATGCATTGTTTCCCTTTGACTCCATCAGGTGTGTAGCCCTGCTTTAAAGGACTCTCGAAATCCCACCTATACCTTAACACTCGGAAGATGTACACTGCGCGGACATCAAAGCAACGTAAGTGTTTCCGTTATAAGTGTGTGTAGCAGTGGAGAAGATATAATAAACACATATTAATTTAAATTTTAATAATTTTTCGTTTCAGTTGGACATAAATCCATATTTTTCTTACAATCGATCAGACTACCATACAAAGATTGATGAAAGACGTTACTTATTAAATGGATTGGCCACCTCGGGCTTTTCGGCTGATATAGACGAGGTAAGGTGCTTTATGCGTAGATCTACATTTTGCGTCTAGGTAGGCCCTAATTCTAAAAAATCAGCAGATCTGAAGCACATAACTAATCTTTTAAATTTTAATTGACGCCAGACGGGGTCATTTCTTAAAAGATTTAAAATTAGCTGAGAAAAAAAAATTCATAATTATTTTTCTTTTCTAAGTATCTGTCTGTTGGGATACTTGTTCCAATTGAGGCCTTACCAAGTTGAGTAATCGTCTCCGTCTTTTTTATCTGCCTTACTGCCTATGCAGAAGTTTCACAGTGATTTTTTTAAACTATATCTTTTCAAAAAGAGTAATATAAGAACAATTTTTCATACTTTGATTTACCACCCTACATCTAGTCCCTTCTTGCCCTACGAGGCCTATAAATTGGAGAATGTGTGATAACGTCTTCCACCCATATGTAATATAGTCAGATCATATATACATACATATTTTTATTTATTTATTTACATAATATATACAACTAATTGTAATGAGTATGTATGTATGTAAGTCCCGAATAAAAATCAAAACCATTTGACGAATGGACCAATGTTGATAAAACGTTGCATAAATGTTTCTTGAATACTAACGGTAAACCTTATGATATGTTAAGTAGCCCTACCACAGACTGAAGACCCTTTTGATTCGCAAAGACTAAATCTCATTCTAAGATCTAATCTACGCAGCCATAATACAAATCCTTAATTAATAAGCTTATGGTACGCACCCATACATGCTAAAAGCAATATATCAATAGTTTAAGGCACTAATTAACATAATTTAAACAAATGAATCTAATTTAAATCTGCGCCTACGGCTTTATTGGGCTTACACTATTTCATATATATAGGGCCTCTCAGGTCTTTATTTTTGGATTTTGTTGACCTCTAGTTGTACTTTAAAGCTACTTCCAAGTGTTATGGCTCTAAATCATTACCAGTAACAGTCAACTCAGGTGTATCTCAAGGAACAGTCTTAGGTCCACTACTATTTTTAGTTTACATAAATGATTTATCAAATTGCATTAACTCCGGAACAGAAGTCAAATTATTTGCAAGCGATTGCATAATACATTGAACAATAAAAACAACACAAGATACAGAACTTTTTAAAGAGAATTAGATGACTTACAGAAATGGCAATCAAATAGGAGCATGTCTTTCCATCAAGAAAAAAATCTGTAAAAGCAAAAAAAAAAATAAGATAAATAAATACCACTTATCTTATTCATAGTAAACTAGTAAAAAAGACTACAAATTTAAAATACCTAGGTGTTATAATGAATGAAAAGCTATTATGGAATCATCATATTGATGAAATTTTTTAAAAATCGAACAAAGCATTAGGGTTTATTAAAAGAAATTTCTAGAACTCAAATTAGAACATAAAACCAAAATGTTATTTAACCTTGGTTAGGCCAATAATAGAACATGCACTGAATGTTCTGGACCTTCAACTTGAAAAAACATTTAAAAAGTGAAACAGACATAAAATAAAGCAGTAATATTCACATTTGATTAGAATAATACCTTTAGTAAAATCATAAAATTTAGAAACCCTTCAGGATGGAAGACTTAAAAGTGAGGATCCGTCCGCTAAGCAAAAATAATCGACTTAAAAATGAAGCGAATTTTTTTTTTCCTAAAAAGGCAGAAGAAGAGTGTGTGTGTGTATTGATATCTCATGTTTAAATGATTTCCCCCACCTTCTTTTACCCTATGCACATGGCGCCACCTGACTAAGTCGCCAGTTTGACCATCTGGGCAATACCTTTATTGTTCTATTCAAGTGTGATATCTATCAACTTTGTTGACTTATTGGTGGCGCTAGACGACTGGAACTTCTTTCATCCTGCGAGACGCCCAGATTACCTTTCCCTTTGAGTCTAGACCCTGAGCTCGAGTAACACCAAGTGTTTTGACGACCTTGTTTGCGAATAATTGGGAGGCGGTAATTCTGACAGGATGTCACGTTGTCTGTCTTGACCTATCAGGTAATTGGTCCATCACATGCTTTCCGGTTCCCTCCATATTTCCAGTCAATCGGGAGGTCTCAAACTTTCATGCAGAAGATTCTCTCCATTCAAAAGGGAACGTCATTTGCGGTGAGAATTAAGTTTGTGCGTTAGCGTATCGGATTTGCGGTTTAATTCATTTCATATGTATTTAATGTATGCATTTTGAAGGTAGCTTGGCTCACTCTTGGTCCCCACTCGGTACCCAACTCTCTCCTGTGGCTCCAAGAAGGTGTAGCATGCGCAGCGGCCACACCCCGGAAATGACTGGCCGGCTAAACCAGGTAGAGGGTATCTGACGTGTTCATGGCACTCAGTACACTGAGGTTCTGTCAAACCTAGCATGTGAAGTCTGGACTCGGCGGCCTGTGCGTAACGTCACAAAACTAGACTAATCGGACAGAATGGCAAGTACCAGCACAGTGCTGTGGAGTACTCAAGAGCAGGACAAGACACACAGAAAGTCTCTGGTCATCCACTGCACCCAAACTTGTCCCCGGACGTCTTGACCAAATCTTGCTTCCGGAAAAGGACGGGCTTTAGGGCGAGAGAGTGAAGTCGACGTGTTGCGCGAATCCTCCTTACTTTAATCCAAATTCCAGCGCGTCACTTGTCATGCCCCCCCCCCCCAACACAACCTGCCCAGTGTGCGGCCGAACATTCCGGGCTCACATAGGTCTCAACAGCCACATGAGGAGGCATAAAACCCCAGTGCAAAGCCCTCAGCCCCCTGGATGACAAAGTGGTTATTATCGAGCAATGATTGTCAAACTGTTAGTGGATGGATAGATAGATAATTCAATATGAGTGAGAGTTATTAGATAGATAGATAGATAGATAGATAGATGCATTATGTGTAATTCTCAAAAGCTTGAAGTACATGTGAATATATTTCTTTATTGCCTTAACGTATAACCTCATGTTGACAGAATTATCTGTCTGTTATTGCTAGCACCACCTTGTATGTATTGATGTACATTATATTTTATTTTTTATCTCGGCTGATGGCCTTGGTCTGTTTAAATCATTGAATGCGATTTTTTTTTAAATGACATTATTTACCCTCTAGCAGTATTTCTACATGGCCCTTAAACGGGCACACTCTACATTTATTTTGTTGAAATTTTATTCCAGTGTTAATGTCCAACGGCAGTAAATAAACAATGACGTCATGGTCGCTGAACACTATCTATGTTTATGTTTATCTCCCCAGCTGAATTATTGTCGCTTCCTTGGTGAACGTATTGATCTAATCTCAGTGACCTGTATTTGAACTTATGTGATTGACAGCTATGACCAAGGGGAACACAATGCCCTTTTGTGTATTGAATGTATTAAGCTTGATGTTTTTATTTCAGACTGATTGAGACACCGACTGGTCTCTGTTTTCCTTGTTTCACAGAATCCCTGCCACTGAATTCCTGTTGTTCCTGGTACAGTTCCTGTTACTATTACTGAACCTGAATTCCTGTTGTTTCTGCTAAACATGTGACTATTAACTAGATCGTGGAAGTACTCTCCTTGAGGAAGCAACCCTTACTTTAGCCATCACTGAGCAATAAGTGCTACATCTGAGGTCAATTCTCAGCCCTCCACCCCCCACAGCCAGTCTCTTCATCATTGTTTTCACACCGCCACTGCTACATCCCTCAACAACTTGAGGACATACAAAGGCGACCGGGCTACCTTCAATTTCAGCCGATCCTCGCGCTAAAGGACTACAGCACCAAGGCAGACGAATAAGAATCTGAGAAGGCATCAAGTGAACACTAATGCTAGAACATTAGAGCTAAGTGTTCTAAACAATAAAACATTTCGTACCATCAGAAATCAATAGGATGATTCGGTTATTTCACTTATCTTTATTTGTAGACAGATTACTTAAGAATTTGTCATTCTTCTCCCAACCATTGTTAATACTTCCCTAGTTACATTTGTGTTGCATTAAATATTTGTGTCTTATTAAACTAAAGTAATACTTTATTTTCTTATAATACTCTACCCGTGTGTTTTGTTTCCCAACCTGTAATGCACGCTGGTGTCGTTAGGAACCACTAGACCTAATGACACCAAAACTAATTAACTTGAATAATTAATTAAATTTAATTCAATCGCCCCAGCTGCGCATTACAGCACAATCTTGAATTGTCTGCCATCGAAACACATGACCTTAACATTATCTGTCCTTCAGACTGCCAGGTTTGGGAACTTTACATTTAGTAGCAACAGTTTAGTTCACAAGTAATCTGTTGGCTAGAGAGACAGAAACAGAGAGCGAGACAGAACTCATGCTATCGTCCTCAATCCATAACCTTTCAGACATCACCCCAATGTTAATCCTAACTTGTCCGAATTATCCAGATTTTTATGTTTTCTTTGTACTTCTTGACATAGTGGTTTTAAAAATAAATATTGTGCTTAAGCCCAGGCTCATAATTTCTTCCTCAGAAATTTATAGTAATTGGAGCTCCTGGAGTTTTGAATTTTGAAGGTAAACACAATATTACATTTTAATTTCTACTTAATATTTTATAGTAAAAATTTTAGACTGATTTTCAACTACATTACAAATAAACATGTTCAGCTGAAGGATGGTGTGGACAGTATAGAAGAACTACTTATCATTCGATAGTTTCACTATTTTGGACATTTATCCGGAATAGGGTACCTCCGCATGCCAAGGGTGACTTTTTTTTGACCAGCTTTAAGGAAGACGGCTTAACAGAGTTTCTCCTGTAAGCGCTATAAAGATCAACTCAGGCGCCATTTTGCCCTCACCTAGAAGAAATTAGTTGGCAGCAGATGATCTCTGAAAGAAAGTTGGAGCGCTCTCACGTAGGCTGCAGGGCACACATTTGAGGCAAAAAGGAAGACCAAGTTGCTAAAGACATAAAGAAATCTGAAACAGAGCTGAAACGTCTTTGAGGAAAAATATGCAGGGTTTGCGTAATCAAGTGAAGCACTACACTTATCCTTAAACTTCGGAATCGAAGTCCTTGCCATTATTATGATTATTATAAGGTCATGATGGTAATCTTTAAATTAACATTTTTTTATAAAGTTAGCCTCAGCTCAATATGTAGTATGCATTTTCAAATCTATGTTATTTCTGACTATTCAGTATCACTACTAGAGAGAGTTTGTATGCAGTTGCAGACTTTCTTACCCCTAGAGCACCCACTGAAAATGGGCCTGCTTAGCTTATTGATAATTCCAGTAAATGTGTGCATTCTAAAAAGCAGTGATGACGAAAGGCAGGATCGTGGTAGTCAGATGTGGGTGGTGCCCTTCTGGCTTATTCCGTTGATTCCTGGGGGGGGGGGGTCGAACGCATTTATTTCGCAGAGTGAAAGACACAAAGACGGTGAAAAATAGACAGAGGGTGAGAAAGAGACAGGGAGAGAGTCAAAGAGAACAGATATGGAGATAGAGACAGACACATAGAGTGAGACAGACACATAGAGTGAGACAGACACATAGAGTGAGACAGACACATAGAGGGAGACAGACACATAGAGTGAGACAGACACAAAGAGGGGGACAGACACATAGAGTGAGACAGACACATAGAGTGAGACAGACACATAGAGGGAGACAGACACATAGAGGGAGACAGACACATAGAGTGAGACAGACACATAGAGTGAGACAGACACATAGAGTGAGACAGACACATAGAGGGAGACAGACACATAGAGTGAGACAGACACATAGAGTGAAACAGACACATAGAGTGAGACAGACACATAGAGGGAGACAGACACATAGAGTGAGACAGACACATAGAGTGAGACAGACACAAAGAGGGAGACAGACACATAGAGTGAGACAGACACAAAGAGGGAGACAGACACATAGAGGGAGACAGACACATAGAGGGAGACAGACACATAGAGTGAGACAGACACATAGAGTGAGACAGACACAAAGAGGGAGACAGACACATAGAGGGAGACAGACACATAGAGGGAGACAGACACATAGAGTGAGACAGACACATAGAGTGAGACAGACACAAAGAGGGAGACAGACACATAGAGGGAGACAGACACATAGAGTGAGACAGACACAAAGAGTGAGACAAACACATAGAGTGAGACAGACACATAGAGTGAGACAGAATCAACAAGATATTTAAATATGACTACATTTATCAAGCCGAACGAACAAGTCAATGAGCCCCAGTCTATTATCTTCTTGACTTAAATTAATTGTTCCCTCCTGATTATTCTAGAAGTGTCATTTGAAATTTCTAAAGCTTTGTTTAACAACAATTGGATCTGATAGAAAAAAAAAACTAGTATATGATAATGTCCTACTAGTTCAGAATTTCCAGATAAACAAAATGACATAAAACTTCCTTCGTTATTAGCCGCGCTGGCCGTCTGAATTGGTGGCACTACACAATATCTCTAACCAATCCTACGAAACAAATATTACTGACAGTTACGTGGTGGTTGGATGCTGTATCAAAGAGATGTTATACATTGAACTCATTAAATATATTTTTAAATCAGGTTCTGTTTTTGGTTATGACCTCACTACTAATTTTAGCTTCAATTTGATGGTCAAGGTTGTAAACAATTTGAATAATACAAGCTATGGTTATATAGGTAAGTTTTATACGATAACTTTATTAGTATTATATAAATATAAAGGTAAGTTTTATACAATCACGTTATTAGTATTATATAAATATATAGGTAAGTTTCATACGATTACTTTATTAGTATTATATAAATATATAGGTAAGTTTCATACGATTACTTTATAGTATTATATAAATATATGAAATTCTATAATGTATTTCTAAAGGCACTAGTTCTTCCACTTGCGGTGAACGAAACATTACGGGCATTGAATAGGGCACATAAACAAAAAGTTCGCCAGTTTCACGATCAAAAATTAGCCAATAAATGCACCAAAAAAAAAAGACAACTTTTTATTCGCAATTTCGAATTACATTTAAAAACACAAAAAAAACAACACAAAATGACAAAATTGTACTTTGTCACATACCATTCGAGAGTTTTCAATTGAAACTTGTATGTGCAGCTGCCTGCTGCGTTACTGGCTTTGTCTAGACAAAAGTTTTGCAACATTCCGATCAGACATCTTCCTACACTGATGGACAATTAGGATGTTTTTTTTCGCTGTCGACGTCTGTCCTCGGCTGTGGATTTTCGTTTGGCATCCAATGTGTATCCCTCGGCTCTTGAAAGTGATCTCCAGCTGTTTTGTTCCGAAGCCGCCTTCAGCATGGTGCTCTCTTCTATCTCAGTTAAAGCAAGTTGGCGCCTAAGCTTGTCTTTACGGCGTTTTCGTGGGACACCTCTGCTTTGTCGACCACACTTCATCTCACTCAATGCAGCTTTGCACAACCTTTCCTGATAAGATGAGAGATGATAAGATAAGAGAAAAGAGTGTATTTTCAACTTCAACAAACTGATGGTTTTCCCACTCAAAGCACGAGCTCAATCAGTGGTTACACTTGGCATGCTAATCCTATACTTTTATGTTAAAGCATTGAATAAATCCTGACCTGATGTGTTTTCGAGTGACTCAACACCGAGTAACTCTTCTGTGAGCTGAAACCTGGTATCTACTCACAGGATGAATATCGAAAATTGTGCTGTGTCCTATACATCAGTACTTTAGTCCAATGCCAGAGAGCACCTAAAAGAATGCTTGTGTCACCTAAAAGAATGCTTGTGTGTATTGTCAAGTTGGTGCATCATTTTATCAGCCAAATTTTTGTCATGCCAGATCCCCTCGATTGAGTCATGCTATCAAATTTCTTTTTCTGCCTAAGTGTGTCACACCCTCTCCAGCAAAAAATCCTACCCAAAAAAAAAATAACTTAAGTTGTTTTGTTTTTTTGAACCATAATACTGTAAGCTCATTAATTGATTGTTACAATGTAAATTGATATTGGGTTTTGTTTGAAGAGGTAAATGTTTAAGACATTTTATCAATAGTTAATACACAGACTAAAGATGTAAAATTACTGAAGTTGGAGACATTGAATTGAACACATTTTCTTAATTGAATTTTATTTAAGACCTAATCAAGGAAAATGATATTAAGTATACTTGTATTTTCAACTGCTTCCGAAGAAGCAGATCGTGAACTGAACAGATTCTCGTCCCGCGAACCATCATCGAGTGAAGCCTGCAATACTAGCAATCAGTTTGTGGATTTCAAAAACGTTTGATAGCTTCCATTGCGAATCACTGTGGAAAATAGCAAAAGAAGATTTCAACCCGCAACAATGTGTCAAGATTCTGCGAAATATCTACAACGAATCAAGCTGTTGTGTTAGAACAGACGATGGAATAACCGAGCTCTTCAATATCGAAACGCGTGTAATGTGAGCATAATACGTATCTTATTCCCAGTTCATTTCTGCTTGCCATCCACCCACCCCACTGGTGGGTGTCACCCAGATCGGCCCGCAACCCATCGCAAATCCCAGTGACGCCACTGCAGTGTAGCACTATATAGGTATAATTTCAAACTTTTGATTTGTGACGCTTCCATCAGTGTCCAAAGCAAATATTGCTATACAATTGACTGCAATATACTATTAAAAGTACTATTACCTGAAGTAATATTACATATTGTGCCACTGCATGAAGTGTGGTAATTTGAAGTGCTTACTGTAGCAGAACGTACGGTTATATGATGCACCATGACTTGAAATGTTACTTAATTTTCAAGACCGTTTTCTCCCCCAGGCTATTCTATCAAGTTGGGCAGATTCTGTGGTAAACGCGCCAGCTCGTTTTGTGCCGCCACAGGTGCACCTGGAATGTTTAATATTGGGCAGGTAAGATTATTATCACGATCCCTTAACGTTTTATCGAATCCTTTCTGTCTCTTATTGTTTAGCATGAACACACACACACAAACATATGTATCTAATATATAAAGCAGAAAGTAAGGCGTATGTATGTATGTCCCCGCATAGAAATCAAAACCATTTCACCGATCTTGATAAAACTTGGCAGAAATGTTCCTTGGGTACTAACTTAGACAGTAGTATGTATTGTAGCCCTATAACAAACTTAAGACCCTCAAAACAAAACAAAAAAAGTTGCAAGTATTGTATCTTATAAGTCTAGGTCATGTTTACATGCTGTGTGTAAATGATGAGACAAGACCGAGAGGTCACGCATGCGCAGAGATGAAAATCTCTATACCTAAATTAGCTCTCATTCAAGAAAACATTATTTTGTTATTTTACACTTGAACATATAAATACGTGTCTATTCATTTCATTATTTGATGCACATTAACCTTTAAATTTAATTTTATAAAACATTTTTTACAAAAATCGTTCGCTCTAAATGTAAATAGCTTTAAACATCATGACATACTTTTCCGTAACTTGCGGCACCATTATATTGCTTAGTGATACAAATGAAATGAACGTCAGAGGTCATAATATCGTGCATTTTAAAGGCATATTATTAAACTAATTTAACTAATAAACTACTTACATAATACAATTTACTTTGCAATGTGTTTTTTTAAAGCATTTAAGCCTACAGTTACCGATTCGGTTTAATTTTACTTTTTTCTTTAAGATTTACTTATGCGCATTTAGATGTCTTAGCCACTTAGCTACGAAATGATGAATGAAACAGGGCTAATGTATCTAGGTCAACACATTGTACCTAGGTCGACACAAGCTCACATCACAGTGTTTATAGTCTTTTACTATAATAGGCTCAAATTTTTATTTATTGACTAGACTACTGTGGCATTCAAATTGTTTAGATTCTAAATCTAGAGCTACATAAAATTAAACTAACAATGTTATATAAACAATTACATTCACGCGTTCGATTTGATTATAAAATACTAGATGAATTGATTTATTTTTTAAATTATCATCTTTTTGTTCACGTCATTATTGATTATTCAAACGGAATAATTGCATTCTATTTGTAGAAAGAAAAACCCGAGCAAAGCCGGGTAAGATTAGTATATATTACTAGTAAATATATATATTGGCCTATATTGTCCATCAATAGGTTAGATTATTGAAACGTAGTCCGAAGAAACCAAAGAATGAACAGATTCAAGTCTTGCAAAGAATCAGGGGACCAAATGTATGATACACTTTTATGTTTCTTTTACATTGTGTTTTTTTTTTTAAATATCATTTATTACTTTGTATATGGTTTGGGTTTGCCAAGATCCTTTAAATGAAACTCAATCTTCTTATTCTATGTAATATCTCATAAGCCATATAATCTTAAAACCCGTTTATAAATCTTATTCTTTTTAGTGTCTTCTATATATTTCCTTATTTTCATAAATAGGCCTATCGTAGGACATAATCATCTTTTTTTTTTTTTTTGAAGTAACGTCTGTATTTTATATGATAAGAATTAAGAAGTAGATATCACTACCAATGATTTTCACTAATTGTCACTTACCTAAATATATATCCCTTCGTGGAGAATACATTTTGAATCTTGCATTTCTCTAGATGTGGTCAAGATTCGGCCACTGTCTCGGTGTTGTGAATATAAATAATAATCCATACGATGATCTTCTGGTGGGTGCCCCACTTTACACTGAGTGGTCTGACCCAGACCATGTTCCAGATCAAGGAATGGTTTTCATATATCATTACAGTGAACAGAGCAAGGTAACAAGTAAAGTATTTTTAAAAGATGTTTAGAAAAATAAAACTTATATTGCATGAGCGTAGCTGAGGGGGGAGTCGGGGGTTCAACCCCCTCCCCTTAAAGAAATCATCCCAGAGGGATGGAATTTTATGACTGGTTTATTTTCTTTATTACAGGTGAGATTTTAATGATTGACTATCACTTGCCCCAGCCCAGGCAAGGAAGGGTTTGAGTTCTAATATATATATATATATATAAACGTGTGTTACCTAGGCATTCTATAGAATTATGTACTTAACGTAATAGCACTAGGTGAAAAGTTGAGACAAAAGATGTTTCATATTGTGAAGTATGAAAGGCGAAAGAAAATAGGTCTATTATGTAATCATGGTACGTACAACTACTGTGAACTGTGAACCACTTGAGTGAACATAAGCTAATTTATCATGTTAAACAAGACTTCAGTGCAATTCATTTAAGGTAGGAAATATTGACATATATTTTACTATTGAAAAAAAGTGCTTATACACCTAATAATTAATTTTGCAGCCTAGGACTTACTAACATTGTTATTAAGTACTTTGTAAGCCAAGTTTTAACTTTCACTTTGTCTCACTTTTATTTCCTGTCCTCCTTCTTGAGGTTTTATCTTTTCTTTTTCTCCTCCTATGGGCACTAGCGGATCCAGAACTTTGGAAAGGGGGGGGGGGGCGATTTTTTTTCCAAACCCTAACCCTAAACCCTAACCCTAACGGCCAGTAAACCCTAACGGCCAGTAAACCCTAACGGCCAGTAAACCCTAACGGCCAGTAAACCCTAACCCTAACGGCCAGTACACCCTATATGTTGGGTGAAGAAAAAAATCCCCCATAAAACCAACCCAGCCCCGAGAAATATTCTGGCTAAGCGCATGCTATATTGTTTAATTATTTTAATAAATGATGTAATAAATTTGTAATAGATCTATAGTAACAATAACAAATGATCCGATCCCATTCTTTTAGGTCCGATTCGATTCGTAGATTGGTTAGTAAATAAAATATTTATAACTCCTGTTTTATTTGTGTTTCTGTGTAGTGTTGTTTTTTTTAATGAAAGTATAGCAATCAGAAAGACAAAGAAAATCATGAAACATGTAGGCGCTTAGTTCAATTCCTTTCCATCGGAACTCGAGAAACAAATTCTATTCCATCCTATCCGAATTTCTAAGAACATAAAAAAATATTGGAGATGATGGTTAATAAAAAAAAGTATTTCATAAATATATAACAGTCATGTTAAAGGAAAATAAAGTGTTGTACACAGCCATAAGGGCAGCAGAATCTCGTATTATGTCATTGAAGTTCTCGGAATGATGTCTACTAGAATATCTTGCTATCGTTTCATCTTGAACTATTAAATACGATTGAAACAAAAGTTTTAAAGAATGTAGCTACAATTTTCTATTTATGGAATAAAAAGAAAGAATTTATTGAAACAATTAATGCCAAAGTTATCTGACATTAAAACAAGTGTTTAAAATATGCATATTAGTAATACGAGTTAAGGACATAATGTTATTCATTATGAAGATATTTTTTTTCTCATTTGAATGTAAAGTATACTTTATTTCAGAAATATGAACAAGAAAATGTCTTCTTAGATGGATCAAAGTTACCATATGCAAGATTCGGATCAGCCTTAACGGATATCGGAGACATTAATCTCGACGGATTTGTAGGTCAGTGGCAGACTAATTAATCAACATGCTGTAACAAATAATGTGAATAGAACTGTTTCGAATGGGAAGGTCATGTCTTGTTGGGGAGAATAGTGTTGCATCTCAAATCAATTGACATATGCGAGTTCGTAGGTGCCTCTATTTAAAGAAACACAATGTAGAACATTTGTTCCTTGTATGCTTTCAATAAAATAAGTCATCCAGCGATAAACGCATTCATATAAAACAGTGTTTCCCAAACTGGGATACGCGTACCCCAGGGGTACGGCAAACGTTTTAAGGGGGGTACACGTTGTATTAACAATTCAGATTTTATTTAAATACCCATCTATTATGTTCAGTTAATAAATGAGGTCGTGCGGGGGCGAGGGGTACTCAGCGTTATTTAAATTCTAGAGGGGGTACAAAAAGGTCAAGAGTTTGGGAAACACTGACATAAAACATTAAAATAATAATAACAATTTAATTTATAAATAGCTGTTAAGAAACATAATGTAGGATCAAGGCGTTGTGATAACATAACAAACATAGTTAAAGTGACAAACTAATCTTAAACAGTTTTGAACAGATAGATCTTAATGTTCTTCGTTAATGTAGTGAAGCATTTTTTTTTCGTCTGAGCTTATGGGGCAGGAGTTCCAAACCTTTGTAAACTCTAAAAGCCCACAACAAACAGTAACTTTTGAGAGAGAAACGTTGGCAAGACTAGAAGCGTTGATTCCATGGAGCGCAGGGCTCTATGAGTGACATACAGGATGATCAGGGACAAGGACATTTCTTTGTTGTTGATGCACTGATGATTTGTACAAATAGAATAATACCTTCATTTGACTTGTAATATTATCGAAGAAAAAATAAAGCACAGTGAAAATACTATGGATCATTTCATAGAAATGAAAAGAATGCCTTAGCATTAGATATGGTCGGAACGATGTCACCCGCACATCAGTTCCCCACCCCTCTCTACGCAGCTGATGTATCCAAAGGAGTGGCAAGTGCCGATGCAGTTTGGTGTCAGCGGCGTCGCAGGTTCTAGACTGTTTACATCATTGTTAGTCTTTTGTTCAAGCTTCTTAGCCTTCTATATAGATCTTCTATCTTAACCTTTCATCTCTTTCTCTACGTATTTCTAAATCACGCTTGTTTACAATGTTATAATTTTGAATTAGATTTACTAGATTTAGGACTTCCTTCAGTCTCAAAGCTACTATATATTGTCTAATACACAGAAATACAGTATTTAGGTATAGAATAGCACATATAAGCCTGTAATTGAATATATGATCAAAATTTTCTTTCGTAACATAGATTTGAGAAAGGTGTGTCAAATTGAGACTAACACATTTAAATATATTATATGTTATATTATTTTATTATATTATATATTATATATATATTATTCTTCTGCAACAAAACCCATTTATTTGACAATCTGATCTGCACAATTATAAATACTTTTTGCAATGTTTTTTCTCTGTCGTAATAATATTTGATAATGAATATTTTAAATTACTTTTTTTTTTAATTGGTAGATCTTGCTGTTGGAGCTCCTGGAGAAACTGATGGAGCTGGAAGTATTTACATTTACTTGGGATCTTTAAATGGATTTGTTAATGTACCAAGTCAAAGAATTCAAGCCTCGCAGGTATATTTGATATTTCGCTACCGATCAAGCTTGCCGTTTACACTCTTTCTCGTCTCTTGCCAAATGTGAGAAAAAAAAGTTAAGACGATTAGCTGAAACATTTTGAAATAAATTTGTTATAAAATTGTTAAGATATATTTTATTTGATTGAGTATGTCTTCAATTTTGAGTATAAATTAAAATATATTATCATAATATGAGTTCAACATGAAGCACGGAACAAATCCAAGATTAGATATTTCAAATAAAACTAATTAGAAATTAAACAGGAATTATCTCCAACGTTTAAACCGCTCCACTAAATCACATCAAGTCCATGTATTTAGCCTAGCTAGTATTGCAATATTCCAATAGTACCCTACTAGCTCACTTCTCTCTAGAGAATGGTGTGAAGCAAGGATTGTGTCCTTCTTGTACAAACCGAGCAGGAGCTTCAACTTGCTGTCAATGAGTTTGCTGAGGCTGCAGGTCATCCTGCAGAAGTCCCCAAACGGGACTAATTAGGCTCCACAAATCAATGTGAATGGCCACGTCCTTAATGTTGTTGACCACTTTACCTACGTGGGCACAGTGGACAGTACAGTGTCAAACGATGTGTCATTGTCAAGAGAAATAGATAACCATCTCGCAACAGCGATTTTGGTCGCCTCCAACTGAGAGTATGGCATAATAAGAATCTTCAAGTAATAACAAAAATCTATGTTTATAAAGCAGTGTTCTCACCACACTTTTGTTAGACTCTGAGACCTGGGTACTCTATCGAAGGCATCTAAGGCTCATCGAACACTTCAATCAAAAATGCTTACGCTCCATAATGGGAGGGAGGATATAATACGGTTTGTAAAGATGAAGTATTCTAAATAAGGTTCCTATCAAGGGCTAGATCTATGACTGATAAAATAAAAATATATATGTAAAGAGTGGACTATCTGTGAATAGAGACATTATTTAAATACGGGCTGTTCCATTGAGTATACAAACGCCAAAAAGTAAATTGTTGCGGAGGCGGGGGTTCATTAAAAATAATGTGTGGGGGGGGGGGGGCATTATAATACAGGTAGATTAGAAGACTACAGCTGATGGACCTAAGAAGTGTTTGTGCATACTCCATAATATCGGTTCGAATGAAGAATGAAAAAGTCAAAAATAGAATTTGAAGGCTATAAAAGTGTGTTATAGGTGGGGGTGGCGTTTAATGGTGTCCGTCTTATTGATAGATTTAAAAGTGATCAAAACGATATACCAAAGGGTATCAGGTAGAGCTATGGGCTTTTAGAATTGAAGGACAGCCCTTAAAGTAGATATACCAAAGGGTATCAGGTAGAGCTATTGAAGGACAGCCCTTAAAGTAGATATACCAAAGGGTATCATGTAGAGCTATTGAAGGACAGCCCTTAAAGTAGATATACCAAAGGGTATCAGGTAGAGCTATTGAAGGACAGCCCTTAAAGTAGATATACCAAAGGGTATCAGGTAGAGCTATTGAAGGACAGCCCTTAAAGTAGTATACCAAAGGGTATCAGGTAGAGCTATTGAAGGACAGCCCTTAAAGTAGATATACCAAAGAGTATCAGGTAGAGCTATTGAAGGACAGCCCTTAAAGTAATATATTCAACTACCAAACTGATAGGCCTAAGAAGTGTTTGTGTAAACTCTACAACTTTTGGAGGTTTCGGGCCCTTCGTTTGTAGAATAAAATAGACTAAAACGAATTTGAAGGCTGGAAAATGTTGTTGGGGGGGGGGGGGAATTGTAATTTTGGCCGTTTTATTAAGGGGCTTCAGAGTGTTAAGGGCCAAAAATACATATATAACAACCATTTAAACCGTAGCTTAGCATGAGTGCCAGTATATTATAATATTTATTTTATTTACCTTATTTTAAGATTTCCAGTACATTAAGAGGTTTTGGATTCGCTTTTTCAAACAAACAAGTTCCACCAAATAAGAAATACCCAGTGTTCGCAGCGACATCCGTTCTTAGTGAAACAGTGGTTGTTTTTACGTACAAGTAAGTAGTAAATATTTCCAATAGAGACTGGGGATTTTTAACCAATATGTGAAGTTGTATGGAATAAACATTTACACTTGCTCAAAATGTCCAGCTGACAAATTGTTCCCGTCTATTAATTCCCCCCCCCCTTTTTTTTTCTCTGTCCGCTACGTGACTCTCTCAGTCTCTGTGCAGCATGACTAGTCATACAAATCTAGGAAATTTAGGCACTGGATATTTTGGCACCGGATATTTAGGCACCCGGATATTTGTCACCCGGACAATTAGGCACCCGGAAATTTAGTCACCGGATAATTAGGCACCGGAAAATTAGGCACTTTTTAATAGCGACCATAATTTTGAACATAATTAAAAGGTTTTAACGTATATTGTATCCTTAGGCCATGGGCATAGCCAGAGTGGGTTTTGGGGCTTTAAAAACTTTCCCAAAATGAAATCCCCCCCGCATGGGTGGATCGGAATTTAGTGACAGATTTTTTGCTTTGATTTTGTTTATTTTAGTTGAGATTTTAATACTAAACCATCACTTGCCCCCAGCGCAGCCAAGGAGGTTTGAGTTTAAAAACGACAATCCCCAAATTTCAAAAGCATAGTTAAGGAAGATTTTAATTTTAGAACCCCTCCGAAATCTACGATAAGACCCCCTCTTCAATATAAGACTAACCATACATCAGTCACCAGATTAATATACACATATATTTGCGTGGGGTGAGAAAAAAAAAAGAAAGGTCATGGCTACTCCCATGCTTTAGGCTATGGGCTATTGGTGACCATATCAAAAGTAACAACTATAACTATTCTTACTGCAGTTTCATGATACAAAAGAAAAGCTGACACAACTGGGGGGGGGGGGGATGACACTTATGAGAATGTGTGGAAAAAATAACTCCGGATTAAGAGTCTTTATAGAATATAGACATCATAGGATACAGGGAAGGGGAAGCAGGGGTGATTCTCCTCTCATTGCTTCACCTCCTAACATCCTCCCCCCTCTCCACACACTCCCACTAAAAGGCTTTGATTCGTCGCGGGTCGATGTTGAACTTACGTAATGAGTCTTAAGGCTACACACTGGGGTCAAGGCTATGGACTTTAGATCAGCAGAGTACAAAGGTGCTAAAATGGAAGTTTGGGGGGGTTAATTTTATAGGCTTTGCAGCGTCTTCAAAAACTTTGGTAGTCCACTTTTTGATTATGTTCAAAATTAAGGTCGCTATTAAAGAGTGCCTAATTTTCCGGTGCCTAATTTTCTGGGTGCCTAAATATCCGGGCGCCTTAATATCCGGTGCCTAAATATCTGGTGCCTAAATATCCGGTGCCTAAATTTCTTGACACCCCAGTAATACACATGCTCTAAATGTCCCAGCTAGCTTAATTTTTTTTCTCTGTCCTCTACGTGACTCTACTAGCACTTGAGATAATCGTAATAAACTGCCCCATTTTTTTAATGAATCAGGTTGTCTCGTTGTTTCAATGCCCCAACTACGGTACAGTTAGATGCGAGACACGGCCTGAAGGGAACCACATCAGGTGGATATTATTTTATTGGTCCTGTCAACGTATTCACCTAGATCTTATCTTGACCACTCAAAATCTATAAGTCGTCCTTTCCTGTGTTCCGTGTATCATGGGCATTACCTCATGGGCATTACCTCATGGGCATAACCTCATTGGGGACATTACCTCATTGGGGGCATTACCTCATGGCATTACCTCATGGGCATTACAGCATGTGCAATTATCTCATGGGCATTACCTCATGGGCATTACTTCATGTGCATTACCTCATGGGCATTACCTCATTGGGGCATTACCTCATGGCATTACCTCATGGGCGGGCATTACAGCATGTGCAATTATCTCATGGGCATTACTTCATGTGCATTACTTCATGTGCATTACCTCATGGGCATTACCTCATTGGGGCATTACCTCATTGGGGGCATTACCTCATGGCATTACCTCATGGGCATTACAGCATGTGCAATTATCTCATGGGCATTACCTCATGGGCATTACTTCATGTGCATTACCTCATGGGCATTACCTCATTGGGGCATTACCTCATTGGGGGCATTACCTCATTGGGGGCATTACCTCATTGGGGGCATTACCTCATTGGGGGCATTACACATTGGGGGCATTACCTCATGGGCATTACCTCATGTGCATTACCTCATGGGCATTACCTCATGTGCATTACCTCAAGTGTCTAATCTCAGGTACATCCTTCATCAACACCATGCGTGTCCTTCAACTTCGCCCTCCATGAATTATCTCTAGTATAAAACTTTTTCTTAGGTCATCATTTCGTGATTAAAGGTCATTTAACCAGACCTACAATCTGTGCTGAAACCTATACCTCCCAAATGAAATCCCCTGGTTTTCTACAACTTAAATCCATACTGTAAGAATTATGTTCTTCTACTTCCTAACATACCGGCTAAACCTGGTTTTATAGATCCTGGTTTGAAGCATCTGTAAGAATTATGTTCTTCTACTTCCTAACATACCGGCTGAACCTGGTTTTATAGATCCTGGTTTGAAGCATCTGTAAGAATTATGTTCTTCTACTTCCTAACATACCGGCTGAACCTGGTTGTATAGATCCTGGTTTGAAGCACCTGTAAGAATTATGTTCTTCTACTTCCTAACATACCGGCTGAACCTGGTTGTATAGATCCTGGTTTGAAGCACCTGTAAGAATTATGTTCTTCTACTTCCTAACATACCGGCTGAACCTGGTTTTATAGATCCTGGTTTGAAGCATCTGTAAGAATTATGTTCTTCTACTTCCTAACATACCGGCTGAACCTGGTTTTATATATCCTGGTTTGAAGCACCTGTAAGAATTATGTTCTTCTACTTCCTAACATACCGGCTGAACCTGGTTTTATAGATCCTGGTTTGAAGCACCTGTAAGAATTATGTTCTTCTACTTCCTAACATACCGGCTGAACCTGGTTTTATAGATCCTGGTTTGAAGCACCTGTAAGAATTATGTTCTTCTACTTCCTAACATACCGGCTGAACCTGGTTTTATAGATCCTGGTTTGAAGCACCTGTAAGAATTATGTTCTTCTACTTCCTAACATACCGGCTGAACCTGGTTTTATAGATCCTGGTTTGAAGCATCTGTAAGAATTATGTTCTTCTACTTCCTAACATACCGGCTGAACCTGGTTTTATAGATCCTGGTTTGAAGCACCTGTAAGAATTATGTTCTTCTACTTCCTAATATACCGGCTGAACCTGGTTTTATAGATCCTGGTTTGAAGCACCTGTAAGAATTATGTTCTTCTACTTCCTAACATACCGGCTGAACCTGGTTTTATAGATCCTGGTTTGAAGCACCTGTAAGAATTATGTTCTTCTACTTCCTAACATACCGGCTGAACCTGGTTGTATAGATCCTGGTTTGAAGCACCTGTAAGAATTATGTTCTTCTACTTCCTAACATACCGGCTGAACCTGGTTGTATAGATCCTGGTTTGAAGCACCTGTAAGAATTATGTTCTTCTACTTCCTAACATACCGGCTGAACCTGGTTGTATAGATCCTGGTTTGAAGCACCTGTAAGAATTATGTTCTTCTACTTCCTAACATACCGGCTGAACCTGGTTGTATAGATCCTGGTTTGAAGCACCTGTAAGAATTATGTTCTTCTACTTCCTAACATACCGGCTGAACCTGGTTGTATAGATCCTGGTTTGAAGCACCTGTAAGAATTATGTTCTTCTACTTCCTAACATACCGGCTGAACCTGGTTGTATAGATCCTGGTTTGAAGCACCTGTAAGAATTATGTTCTTCTACTTCCTAACATACCGGCTGAACCTGGTTGTATAGATCCTGGTTTGAAGCACCTGTAAGAATTATGTTCTTCTACTTCCTAACATACCGGCTGAACCTGGTTTTATAGATCCTGGTTGGAAGCACCTGTAAGAATTATGTTCTTCTACTTCCTAACATACCGGCTGAACCTGGTTGTATAGATCCTGGTTGGAAGCATCTCATTTATGTCGACACTTTGTGGCTTATTACACATTACTTTATATAGCGCATTTTTTCACGCTTTTACTCTAAGGTAATATGAACATTGGAGGACATTATTTTAAACGCCATTATCCAAATCGGCAAGATATAAACTACTTGCATCACAAGTACAAAAAGTAAAGTATCCTCTCTCGATCTATAGGGCATATAATCTGTTTTTGTGGCCTACGGTTAACGAGAGTTTAACTTGGCCAACACAACGACAGAACACCTTACTTTTCCCCAAATAATGTCAGGCACCCATTAGAGTTGGTTAAACTTAAGGGCGTCCAAAAATCCAGAAGCTCAAAATCCAAGCTTTCAGCAAGGTTTGAATCCAAAAGCCCTCGGCTCGGAGGCCAAGTGTTTTACTACCCACTACATTCAGGCACCACGCTCCTCATGAATTTTAAAAGCTTTGTTTAAAGCCTTACCATTGAACTCATTTCAATCAGGTCAATCGTGGACGTTGAGGCGACACTTACAGCCACACCCAATCCAGTAAACACTACACTTCCAAGTCCCTGTAATACAACTGACTCAAGAGAATTACAGGAGACATGCATTCAAGTCAAATTCTGTTTGAGGTATACAATTAGAGGTGAAACATTCCGAGCAATCAGTAAGTTCTGTTGTTTTATTTGGAGATTTTTCTGTCTTCATCTGTTAACAATACCGCTATTTAACTCATACCTGCATGAAACCTTCTGGGGAGGCTCAAAAACCTGGTCACGGATCTCAAGAACGGCTCGAATAATTTTTCTAGCAATTCGACAGTTGCTGTATAACTTTGGGAAAATAATTAATAGCTCGTTATGGGAACTTAAGTTTGACCGTTATAATTTTTCAAAGTAAAAAAAAAAAAAGAAATAGTTGTCTCATCTCATCTTCATCTATACTTGGACATAGGCCACCAATCAACTTCCTCTAAGCCTTTCGGTTCTGGACAAGTCTCTCGAACTGTCTCATTGTCTTTCCGAACTGCTTGCTACTGCTTCCAAATTGCTGCACCTTGTATTTCTTGTCCCCTTTTCCTCTGTCCATGGGGCTCCAGATGAAGACTTATCTGGTTATGTTGGATGCAGGACTGCGAAGGGTTAGGTCTATCCATCTACAACAACACCGAAGAATATTTATTTTAATGGACTACTGCTTTGTTTTATGCAATTATTCTTCATTCGAGATCTTGTCTGGCCAGTGGATAACTTCTGATGTGAGTCCTGTCTTACAATAGGACCGAACCAGCTCAACTTTTGTCTCTTCACACTACTAAGAAGTTCCTCCCTTTACCAGCCAGAGTGTGACTTGTACAAATACAAACTCTTTTGTCTTCTTTTCTTGCTATACTATTTTTGAAATTGTTTGTTATTGAGTTTCTGGAGGCCTCCTTTAAGAATGGGGTCCTGGGTGGTTACAAAGTCTTCATTGCGGTAAATCCGGCCCTGAAAAAATTTCTAGATTTTTTTAGCTAGTTGAAGATTTGCTCCCAAAGCAAACTATTAGATAGAGGAGCAAGATGGTGGCAACAAAACATACTAATACTGTCAATAAAACAATTGATCGGTATTATATTTATTTTATGTTTAATTTATCAGCCAACAGACGTCACTTTAGGGTAAGCGAATTCCTTTGAATACTGAAGTGCTCGTGTCAATGTATGTTTTTGGTCGTGAACGAGAGTTTTGATTGAAACCTTAAATATGTTTTTCAAACATTGTCATCACCCCACAGATTTCTCCATTCAATTGGCTATTGACACTAAAATCAAAGCAGTCAATAATAAACGTTCTATGTTTACAACCAACAACAATCAATTCATGGAAACAGTTAAAACGTACCTAAAAGTCGGTACAGAAAATGAGGACGAATGTTCTAATTTTGAAGCAGTACTTCGAAAGGTAGGAAGTTTTTTATTGCAATTTTTTAGCGGCCTCCAAAAGGGGAAAAGACGCTATTAGTTTTGTGTGAAATGTCTGTCCGTCTGTCCATCCGTCCGTCCCGTTTAGATCTCGTAAACTAGAAAATATAGTGAAAATCATTATAATATTTTAGTCCATTCAAAGTTCTGATGCAACGGCTACTTTTTTCTTTTCTAAAAGCATAAATCTAATTTATTAAATCACTTATGCAAGCAGTTTTTTTTCATAAAAATACACCACTTTTAAAACTATACATTATTAATAGTAAAAAAAAATAAAAAAAAAGATAAACCAGAAAATAATATAAATATTTCAAAATATCTGAAAACCAGAAGTATAGTCATATAAAAAAAACTGTTTTTTAGGCGGAGAGTTTGTGGTCTGGGTCAAAAGTGATGCTCGAATTTACGAGCCGTTCCAAGTTTTAAAAAAGGGAGGTGGTCTATGGCAAAAAAATATATAAATATATAGCCTGGGACCAAACCAATGGGCCTAGCCGGTGGGTAATTCTAGTTGCTGCCTGTCTGTTGTTCTGTCACGAATAGATGGGAAAGAAATTACTATAAGTAAAAAATCTCATAATCGATAATAGGTTGCTCTTTTTTTCAGATGAAAAAGAAAACGTTAAAGGTTTATCTAAGATCGCTTCTCTGACTTATTGTATTTAGTTCGCTTGCCAAAAGATCTAGAAGTTTCATTATTGATAATTTGGTTCTACAGTTGTTGTTTTTTTTTCAAGTTAGAAACAATAATTTATTGAAATTTTAAAACTTTAGACATCATATTGAACCTCATTATTTTAATTAATTCTAAAGGTTTATCTTGTGTATATTTAATTACTTTTGAATCTAATCTTTCCCTCTAGGCTCAAATAAACAAAGACAGATTTACACCAATTATTATTGTTGCAAACTTCAGTATAGAGCCTCTCCAGAATGCAACTAATGATTTAACTCTGGATGAAACTAAAGCTAAAAATAGAACTTTGGAAGTGAGCATAACTTAACATGGTTGTTCTTTGTTTTAGTTTTGTTGTTGTTGTTTTTTTTAGTTTTGTTCTGTTTATTATTATATAAATAATATTATCAGAAAACATATTTTGATCTCAATAACTGTTTTTTCAGGTGACATTTGTTAAGGATTGTGGTCCTGATGCCAAATGTGAAGTTGATCTTTCGGTTAATGCTACTTTCACATTACAGCCTTCAAACACACGATGGACCCATCTTGTGGTCAATCTGACTCAGGTGGAAATTTTCATTTATTCATTTGTCTTCAACCTTGGAGAATATTTCTGTTTGTTCCTGTCTTACATTCTTGAACAAATATTTAGTTTCTTCATACAAACAAAATATTTTCTTTTTATTTAAGGAAATCAATTTGAAAATCGTCGTCAAGAATAAAAATGACCCATCCTATGGCACTGTGGCTATGATTGAGCTGGATTCTTATGTACCATTCATCAAAGCAAAATCAGATCGTAACTGTGTGATTGGGGCCACTAATACAACGGACATTTCCTTAACGACAGATAAGTTAGGGGTATGTACAGGGAGCTTTAGTTTATTTTTCATTTCCTTAACGACAGATAAGTTTAGGGTATGTACAGGGATCTTTAGTTTATTTTTCATTTCCTATAAAGTGATTTGCGTCGAGTTCACTTAAAAGTTCCAAGAAAATGTATTGTTAAATCTTTCTAAGCGGCCAAAAGCGCGGCGTCTCTTATCTTATCTTATATAATACAGACGTTACTTCAAAAAAGAAGATGATTACGTCCTACGCGTCATGCATTTAGTCATGCATATTAACCAATGACTTAAATTCAGCCAAGTCACTGGTTTTCCTGGCTAGCTCAGGCAGCCCATTCCATGCTCTAATAGCACTAGGGAAGAAGGAGTGTTTGTACAAATTTGTCCTAGCATATGGGACGAGGAATGTGCCTTTATCTTTGTGTCTTTCAGAGTATTTTATAAAATTTTGTTTTTGTATTTGAAGATTATGGTTCAGTGTTTTATGTATGATTGCTACTTTACTTTTGAGCATTCTGTCCTGAAGGCTTTCTAAATTTAGTGATTTTACTAAAGGTGTTACTTTAGTCAAATGTGAATATTCGTTTGTTATGAATCTCACTGCTCTATTTTGTGTCTGTTCCAGTTTTTTAATGTTTTCTTGAGTTGAGGGGTCCCAAATGGAGGATGCGTATTCTATTATTGGCCTAACCAAGGTTAAATAACATTTTAGTTTTATGTTCTTATTTGATTTATAGAAATTTCTTTTAATAAATCCTAATGCTTTGTTTGATTTTTTTGTAGTTTCATCAATATGTGGATTCCATGACAGTTTTTCATTTATTATAACACCTAGGTATTTTGCGTTTTTAGTCTGTGTTACTGGTTTGCCATGAATAAGATAAGTGGAATTAATTTGTTTTAGTTTTTTGTTACTCTTAACAACTGACATTTTTCTGGGTGGAAAGACATGCTCCAATTTGATTCCCATTTCTGTAATTCATCTAATTCTCTTTGTAAAATATCTGTGTCTTGTGTTGTTTTTATTGTTCTATATATTATGCAATCGTCTGCAAATAATCTGACTTTTGTTCCTGAAGTAATGCAATTTGGTAAATCATTTATGTAAATTAAAAATAGTAGTGGACCCAAGACTGTTCCTTGAGGTACACCTGAGTTTACTGTTATCGGTGTTGATTTAGAGCCATTTATTATTACAGTTTGTTCTCTCCCTATCAGAAAATATTTAATCCACTGATGCAGTGAACCATTAATGCCGAAATATTTTAATTTTTTAAGCAAACTATGGTGGTGTACTTTGTCAAAAGCCTTAGAAAAATCTAGTAAGATAGCATCTATTTGTTCACTATTATCTAAACCTTTTGAAAAGTCATCAATTAGTCCTATTAGTTGTGTTTCACATGATCTATATTTCCTAAAGCCATGTTGGTATGGGGTGAGGACATTATGTTTGTCTAAGTGGTTTATGATGTTGCTACTTATTATGTATTCTAGAATTTTACATGTGATGCTGGTAAGTGATACTGGTCTGTAGTTTCCTGGGTCAGATTTTTCTCCTTTTTTAAATAGGGGGGGTGACATTAGCTTCTTTCCAGTCCTTTGGTACTCTGCCCTGGTTAAGTGAGGCCTGAAAGAGTATTTTGAACACTGGGGCTAGCTCATTGCTAAGTTATTTGAGTAATCTAGCTGGAATACCATCAGGTCCAGAAGCTTTATTTGGTTTGGTGTTGGCTAATAGTTTTTGAATTCCATTTTCTTGTACTTGTGACAAGTCAAAAACTCGCAGTCAGAGTCACTCAAATTTATCACAGCATTAATTATTATTTTTCCTTATTTATTTATTTTATTTTAATTATTTCCCCATCCTACCCCTGAATTCTCCACCCGCACCACCTTTTCTCCTCCAGGCTAGACTTAGTTGACCACATTGGAGATAGCTAAGGCGCGTCCTTTCATTTATCTGCCCTTGATCGGGGAAAGGTAAACACACAATCTCTTTTGTCTTACCCGCCGGATGTCTGAAGGACGGTCGCGGTTTACACCACCTTGGTTTGAATGCAAGCTAATCCCCCCCCCCCTTCTCTCACGTCTCTCTTTGATCTAAGAGATTACCCTGGTCAACACACCGCGTGATATTCCAAGGTGCGACTCCCACCTCGAGTCAAATCCACCCACGTGTAAGATAAATCTTAGCCTAGGACATTTCCTGTGTCCGCCCGCACTTTCCAGGCTTATATAAAGTAAACCAACTCAAATCAGACTCTCTTTCATTCTCATTCGAGCTGAGCTATCAAGTCTGGACCGCTTCATTTATTCTTTCTCCTAGAGGAATACCTGGTGGTAAGCCGAACTTAATCACAAGTTCCATCTTAATTACTCTGTGTATATTTCCATTGGATTTTACCATGTGTAGTTTATTATTTCATTTATATTTAATTAGTGCATTGTGTATTTCTCACTGTCGTAAGTAGAAAACATGAACATGGCTAATGTATATTTTATGTATTGCATTAATCTATTAATGCTACGTTGCTCAATTGATCATTGATGCAACCATGTATATATTTGTACATCTTACTTTATTTCCTTTATCTCGGCTGACAACCGTGATAATTTTACTAGCGCACTAATACTGCGTCTAGAAAAGAGATACGAGTTATCTCCCCTGTAGTGAATTGTCTCCCCCTGTACTCATTTTACTCTAAGGAGAGTTGCGCCGCTTGAAGGGACACCCTCTCCATTCAAGCACGCTTCATTGTTCTCGACCCACGGTCATATGTAAACATACCATCTGGGTCGCTGACCACCGCCCATTCCCCCCCCCCCTCCTTTCTCTATCCACCTGTGTTGTTTATTTGAGATTAGTATTTCCCCTTCTATGTACATTTTTATATAATTACTTTCCCCTTTATGTACACTTTTATATTGCTACTATCAGCCATCTGTTTTCCAAATCCCATTTGTCATCATCTCCCCTTTATGCTCTAAAGCAACTTTACCAATCTGACGAATGCACCTCAGTCGAGGGCATCGATAAGATGCATGAGAGACATGTCCTAACTTGTCTTTATTCATCCGCAGCCTCCCTCAGGTGTCTGCCTATTTACCTGCCTATTGCCTATTTACCTGCCTATTTATTTATTGGATCAACGATCTATTTACCTGCATCTGTGCTTAGTGCTATTCAGCGCTGCACTTGCCTACTGAGATCTACTCAACTCTACCACTTGGCGCTATCGGCATTGCCCGCCTATTCGACAGTCCACCTGTCAAGCTATTAGGTGCGACGTCCCTATAGATTCAGATCTGTGTGAGACGTCATAGCTACGCCAACCCTCTGCAACTCACTGGACATATCCTGTCAACTACGCTGCCCACGGCAGATCAGCTCTGCCCGCAGTAACCTTGTGCCCACGGTAACCGGCCACCAGCCCTACTGTGCCCACTACAGATATTAGATTTTGGGGATTGAGACTCCACAAGAACTATATCACCGGCGTCCCTCTATCCGCTAGAGCGCCACCTCCAGCTGCAGAACCTCAAGCCAGGACACAGCCAGCTGCGACATCAACAGGACAACCAGCTAAGTCAGAGGACAAAGTGACATACTCTCTTATTAAGTGCAAGAGTGATGATTAAAGCTAATATTATTTAGAGATAGAAGCAAACCCTCCCCCTTTTTATTCTTATATGTATATTTATGTAAATAAATATTCTTCATTTTTAACTTTTGTATCTATCTTTCATTGCTTTGTCTCGTTGCGTGTCTGCTCCCGATTCATATGCTGATAGGTTGGTGTGTGATAGCTTTAAAAATAATCATCCCCTAGACATAAAACGCGCCAAACACACGTCACATTTCCCCACCTGTCACAGTACTACTATATCTTCTATGTTGTTTACTTGGTTCAAATTCAGTAATATGTCTTTGTCTCCTGGGGCTGAGAATGCTGATGCAAAGTATTTGTTTAGGATGTTTGCTTTAGTTTCATTATCATTATGTATTATGTTATGTTCATCTTTTAATGGCGCTATGCCTGTTGTTTCCATTTTCTTAGACTTAATGTATGACCATAGGTTTTTGTTGTTATCTTTAGATATTACATTGTTTATGTATTCACTCTGCAGCTGTCTGCTTACTTTTTGGGTTAAGTGTTTAATTTTTATATACTTTTTGTAAACTCTTTCTGCATTAGTTTCTTTAAATTTTTTATATAGGTTTAACTTCTGTTTACAAAGCTTCTTTAGTCTATTATTAAACCAGCATTTATTTATTTTGTTTGATGTGTATTTAGTTGGTATATGATTTTCTATAATGCTTTTAAGATGGTTTTTAATGAAATTCCAGAGGTCATCGACTGGTTGGTTAATGTCTTTTTCTAATAAGAATGTTTGTTGAAAGTTTAGTGCAGCTTGGTGTAGTTGTGTCAGGTTACATTTATTCCAGAGTAAGATTTTTCTATTGGGTTTTGTATTGGCTACTGCTTTTATCTGACTGTGTATTTTTATGATCTCGTGGTCTGATAGACCAAGGATAATTTCATTATCAACTACTAATCCAGGTCTGTTGGTTAAGAAGAGATCTAATGTGTTGTTTAATCTAGTTGGCTTTTTAATGATTTGATCTAAACTTAGGTTGTGTAAAGTTTCTATGAAAAGCTCATTTATGTCCTTAAGGTTTTGGTGTTTATCTATGGTTAGTGTTTTCCAATTTATATCAGGTAGGTTGAAATCACCCATAATCCAAAAAACTGCATTTTTATTTGTCTCTTTAAGCGTAGTAATCTGATTACATAGTTCCTGCATGTATTCTAAACTAGAATTTGGTGGTCTGTAAATGCTGCCTATTATTAGGGATGTTGAGGTGGTATTAATTTTACAAAATGTTGATTCTACATTTTTTGAGTTAGGTAAGGTAATTTCTTCTGCTATAAGAGTGTTTTTTATTGCTAAAAGAACTGCTCCATGATTGTCAGCCCTATCTTTTCTAAAAATTTCATAATTACTATTGAAAATTTCTGCATTATAAATTTCAGGATGTCCTTTAGACGCTCTAAGAGTATACTGGGGGGGGGGGGTTCATGATAAACTAAACAATGTCAAGGACGCTCAATTGAATTTTAATGTTGCCAACTAAATTAAACAGAAAAACCTAGCTACAAACGGATAAGCCTTGAAAATTTGACTCTGCAATGCTAAAAAGGGCAAAACAATTTCTAGGCCTATATAGCTTTGAATCTATATTATCTAGACTTCTTCTGAGCACCGGACACACATATCGAACGATGGTTATTTTTTAGTTTTTCCTCCATATAGAGCTTTGAATACAAGTCCACATGACAACTTCCGAGCTTTCATTGTTTTGTAAAGTACTGTTTTAGATTTTATAAATCATCTGTTGATCTACATTTCTAGAAAATATTTAAAGTTATGTTTTATTTCAATATTATTTTAAATGCAAAAGGTAATTTTATTGAATAAGCTAAAATTTTAAACAACCTGCGCTCCATTATAGCCTAAGTAATCTAGATGTATTTCGATAAATCTTTTTTGCTTTTAACTTGCTTCAGTTTATTTTGAATTGAACTCTGACAATCAGTAAAAAATTGAGGTAGTTATAATATCTAGAATTTCTACTTTTCCAATAGAAGTGGATTAAATAAATGGCATTGAGAAAAGGCAACCGATTTAGTAGAGCTACAGCAAACTAGAAGGGAGAAGTGGGAGTTTTTTTTAAGGCCGGGGGTGGGGGCAACGGGGCAACAACTCTAACACTGCACAGCAGTTAGCATCGACCTAGCCATAGCAGGTTGAGGGTCCTGGAGCATACTTACTGAGAGGTTTCTTTTCTGTCGTCAAATATAGATAGATAGATAGATAGATAGATAGATAGATAGATAGATAGATAGATAGATAGATAGATAGATAGATAGATAGATAGATAGATAGATAGATAGATATTCGTTTTTTAAATGCACTTTTTTAATGTATTTATTTCCCCATTTTACTTTCAAAGATATGTTGCATCTTCTATGAACCACTAGAAAATACTGGTGAAATCTCATTTGATATATCCTTCCAAATTGATGAAGTGGATTTAACGCGTGACTTGAAGGCAACGATTGAGGTCAAGCCTAACAGCCCAGAATACAACCCAGAAATGTACAGAGCAGATAACTCTTACGTGGTCGAAGCTCCACTTTATATTGTAGCTAGTATTGCGCTCGAAAGGTAATACAAATTAAATTATAGCTTTTATATAGCGCTACTTTCATGCTTATAGCATGCTCAGAGCGCTATGGTCCAATCTTTTTTGTGGACCAGTGGGTAGGGGGTATCTGAGAGAATGTTTTCCGTGCTGCCTTTAGGCGCTCAGCAAACACAACTCTGCTCTAATGTATGTTTAAAAACTAGAATATACGTATTGAATACGAATTAGTATACATATATGCCTATATAAAATTTATAGTAGACATATGTGCACATATTTTACAAATAATTATGTATATATTACCTGCAATGTAAAAAATTCTTACATTCTATAAAATGCCTAGTAGGCTATATTCAGGCGAGTAGATGATAGCTTCGCTTTTTCTTACTGTGGGATTACTGGAACTATAATATGCATGGGCTTAGTCTGGGGCACTGGCGGATCCAGAACTTTGGAGTGGGGGGGGGCGATTTTTTTTCCAAACCCTAACCCTAACGCCCAGTAAACCCTAACCCTATGCATAAACGTGCGTACAGTATATATATATATATATATATATTCGATATATGAGAATAAAATAAGACTTTTTCTCAATCTTCGGCGAAAAAAAAAACGAAAAAAAACCCAGTCATGTTGAAACCTTTCTCTTACAAGCTTGGGGGGTCTGGGAGAACGCTGTAAGCTTCTTTAGTGGGGTTCGGGGTGAAGCCCCGACACCCAAAAGCGTTTTCTTGCATTTTTCACAGCAGAAGCGCATTCTCCTGACATCTACAGCTCATTATTTATCAGTGGGGTTCGGGGCGATGCCCCGACGCCAAAAGCGTTTTCTTGCATTTTTCACTGCAGAAACGCATTCTCCAAACCTACAGCTCATTATTTATTAGTGGGGTTCGGATAGCCCCGACGCCAAAAGCGTTTTCTTGCATTTTTCACGGCTGAAACGCATTCTCTTGAAATCTACAGCTTATTATTCATCAGTGAGGTTCGTGGTGAAGCCTCGACGCTAAAACCGTTTTCTGGCATTCTTCACTGCAGTAACGCATTCTCTTAACCTACAGCTCATTATTCATTCTATTATAAAGGACCTTTTGAAAAATTTGGAAAAATATTCTAATATGAATTTATAGTCCCTTAAAACATTGCAAATAAAACCGATTTGTTCTTTGAAAAGATAAGTTATCCCACATATTTAGATTAGGGCTTTCAGGATCGCCGCCGAAAAAAAAATTATTCGATAAATAATATTCAATAAAATTCAAGCATAAATTGTGAGTTATAGTCCTAAATTTATTTAACTAGAAAAATATGAGATAGAGTAAGGTTGGAAAAAGGGAGTAGGAAAAGATTATCTGGCTTTTGAACTCATCTCAACCGTGACTGTTATATTGAAAAATTTCGTTTGAATTATAACTTTTCCAAAGCAAAGTCTTTCTTAAAATAGTTATGATAAATTCATGTGAAATTACACAAACTATGTCTGGAAAGGGGAAGGGCGGTAAAATGAAAACGATTAATCCTCGCTCCTTTTTATAATTTCTGCTAATGAATGCATTTTGCATTAAAGAATAGAGGTTGGGCGACTCGATATAAGAATTTACTTTTCAGCATATATAAATTATATTAGTGATTGATTTTTTTAATTTTGTAATTTCTTACTATAATACAAAAAGAAAAAGTATTGGTTTGTCCGATGTGTGGAAGGTGATTGTATGTATCGCACTTTCACCTGTTTATATTATAAAGATATTCGACTAATTTTGTTCACATACTATGATTTCTCCATAAAAGTAGGACCCCCCCCCCCCACTCAAAGGGTTTAGATGGGAAGGGCAGTAGAGGTATTCGCTCCTCTCCTTCCAATTAGCCAACAGGTGAACGACATAATATAAAGACCGGTTAAAATACCAATAACAAGTTTTAATCATATAGATATTTAATTGATTCTGTTAGCAATCTGTGATTTCTACAAATAAATAGGAGCGCCCCCCCACTCGAAAGTTTATGGTGGGGGGGGGGGGCGGATTGATGCCATTGCCCCCTCCCGGCCCTACCAAATCGGCCAAAATACTAGAAAAGGGGGGGGGGGCGAAATAATCTAAAAATAGGTTGAAATATAAATAATTAATTTATATTATTAACATAAGTAATAAATTCGTACACAAATTGTGTGAATTCTATACTAAAATTCGTCAGAAGGGGGGGTCGGCCTAGTGGGGGGGGGGATCCGCCAGAGGTCTGGGGTTGTTTTCGGGGATCAAACCTATCCCCAATATAAAATCCACCCCACAGTTGTCTGTAGTTTTGCATTAGTATTAAAAAAAAAAAACTATAGTCATCAAATTCAATGATCGCAGCCAGTTGGGGTTTTGAGGTCACAACTCTACTCCAATTTAAAAAATAAATAAAAACTATATGGTGATTTTAACTTCTATTTTGTTTAGTGTTTTGAAGTAAACCACACACCCCCTGCATCCCGCCCTTCAGTGACCGGTGTGTACCTAAATGAAACCTACTTACTATAGTCCATGCGATTTAGAACTACACAAGGTGCGCCAATGACCTGGCTGTCATGACGTGAGGGGAGTCCCGTCCAGAGTTTGTCCACGTTGGTTCAGTAAATGGGAGGAGGTGCATGCCCTGGTCAGATGTTAAATAAACTTGATCAAAGGAGTGCGACCCCTGTCTAAGTCTAGTTTGACGATGTCAATAGGGGAAAGATTAAATCTACGATTAATGTGGTTGTGGGGATGGGATGGGAGAGGGGTGGTGGTGGCATTGGAGAGTTTCACGGACTAAGTTTATGAAAGTAAAATGATTAATATGGATAAAAAAAATGTTGGGACCAGAGTGATACCTGAAGTGGGCTTATGACGTGTCTAGTCTAGATCTATGAATGACGACATAAAAAACGTCTTGGATATGAATGGATTCAATTGCGAATTGAGGGATGCAAAAATAAAAGGGGGTGGGGATAAAGTTCGATGTTGGGGATGAGTGCTTTCTAGTGGAACATGCCAAAAAATGATGCGATTTTTTTTTAATGCTGGCTGTTCCTCTGAATAAAACACATTTAAATAAAAATAGGTTAACTCTTTCTCTCCGTAATTGTTTACCACATTCTGGTGAAATCAACGTTGGTATCGTCAGTTAGGAGAGAAAGAGTTAAACTAACCTGGTTTTTGCTTTTGGAATTCAAAGGCAGCTGTTCCGTTGGAAGACACTAAGACGAAATGTGCGTTATTGTGGGAGGGGCATTCCACTTAAAATATTGTGTGTTTGTGTGGTGACAGGGGCGTTACAATGCAGGCAGACGAGAAAGCTACAATTATTGGACCTAAAAAGTGTGTTCTGTATATTAGACGATAATGGGCCGTTCCATTGAAGAATGAAAGAGACTAAAGTGTTCTGGGCAATACACAAATAGACCAACTATTTCAACCGTGGCGTAGCACGGGTATCGGCTAGTTAAATATAAAGACTTAAGATCCATCTATTTATTAAGATCTTTCACAAATTTTCGCATTTCAGAACGCGAATTTTATTTCTGATATAGCCTAAAATGAAATCGCGTCTACATATAAAAAGTAAAGTTCCCTTTTCAAGCCTTGCGATCTATAGAGCAGATGATGTAAAGGTAATCTGTTTCTGTGGCCCACGATTAACGAGGGTGTCATGTGGCCAGCGTAACGACTAACCGTCTTTATTTTTTTCAACTAGTGTTAGGTACCCATTAGAGTTGTGTGGATTCAGAGGCGCCCAAAGATCCCGAAATTAAAAATGAGTCTTCATCTGGATTCGAACCAGGTTCCCCCGTTCGAATGCCAAACGTTTTACCGCACAGCCACTGCACCTCCTACATCATAGTTAAGAAAATTAATTGTTTGTGTTTTATTCGCGACGTGTAATCATTAAGGCTGTAAGCTCAATCTTGAGATTCTAGAATCGTTAGATCATGAAACTATACTAAAGGAACAGCAACTTCAAAACAGTGTCTTTGGCCATTTTCTCTCGGACCCTTCACTGCCAAAAAAAAAAAATATTGAGACAAAGAAGGATTTTATGCCTCTACCATGCACGATTTACCCATGCTGATTAGAAATGTGGATTGAATGCAAAGAAGTTGATAGACCCTATAAGCAAAATAAAATAATAAAAAGCTTGTTTAAATAAAATGCAGACATTCAATTTGTAAATACATATGTTACTTTCAGTTCCTCAACACCACCAGAACATATTGTTTATGATGCCAAGAACTCTTCCAGCCACGCCCATGATGAAGAGCAAAGTTTATTTAATGTCACTCACAAAATTCTAATCAGAAATAATGGTCCAAGTTTTCTTCCGAAAACTGAGATTCTGGTGGAGGTGCCAATGTATTTATTTAATGAGACTCAGTTGGTAATAAGCACAGATGTGAAGGTAAATTGATTAAAAAACTAAACAAGGTAATCAACACTGAACATTTTAATGACCATCAAAATAAACCCCATACACAAACCCGTTTGTAGACACTGCGCCCACCCGTATGAAACTGTAAACCATATCCTCTTGGAATGCCCCTTCCTAATCCACCTTAGGCAGACCCTATTACCACTACACCCCAACATAACCAACAACCTGTAGGGCAGTGCTGAACAACTGAAGAAAACAGCACACCACTTTTCCTTGGCACAGTCTGCAAAAGAGCTCACAGCTCAGCAGCAAAAATCTGGCTAGAAGAAAAAGAAAAAGTATAAATGACTAGTGGCGAGCAAAAACAATGAGGATCGAAATATTCTTTTGTTAATTTAAAATCTGTATTTATGTCAGAATTTTTATGAGTTCTAGAACACGTTTTAAATCATCCTTATGGTCCACATGTAGCTAGCAGATAATAATTACGTTTCTCAGCTGAGTAGTTTTTTTCTGTTACTTCAAAAGAAAAAATACAATGGCCTCTTTCATTCCTTATGGTTTAGTATGCGTGAAGTCTTGTAAGAATATAAAAATCGTTTTTATAATCTGTGTGTTTCTGTTGTGACTTTGCATACAATTACAAGGACTGATCCTAAACACTGTTTCAGATGTCCACACCGTCAGGGGAAGTCCATTGCCACTCAAACGCAGATATTGATCCAAATTTTGTAGAAACGACAACATTAGAAGGTAAAAGATAAGAACATTATTATTGTGTTTATATTTTCAGATTGGTCACAGAATTGGTCATGGGTAGGTATGGAACAGAACTTAAACATTGATCTGTAACAGTTTACTTGGCGTTGTTTACATTTTTCATTTAGCTCGCAAAGTTTTCTATATCAAAGCTTCAACTTAAGCCACTAAATCACCATCAAGTTTCAAGCCCTATAGTCTATAGCTTTCATTTAACGAAGCAGGACGTTTTTGGCGCAACAGTTTTGGCGCAGTCGTTTTGGCACGAAGGTCGTTTTGGCGCAGTCGTTTTGGCGCATGGGACGTTTTGGCGCGATATGTTTTGGTCATATTATTTCTATTCATTCTATTATTTCCTTAAAAAGAATAATAGATATCTCTGATTTGTATGAGTGTTTGTGTTTAGGCGTAAATTTCATGTACAGAACAAGATATATATTTGTCCGTTATTTTTGGCATTTAAGTTAATTATTTAATTATTGTTAAATCATTAACATTACACAAGAACACGCAGCCATTCATACTTTACAGTAAACGTGCATGAAATAGTCAAAGTTATTATTTCGTGTGTGTGTGTGTGTTGAGGGGTATATTGCAGTAGTACATATAGGACAGGCAGTACATATAGGGCAGGCAGTACATATAGGACAGGCAGTACATATAGGGCAGGCAGTACATATAGGGCAGGCAGTACATATAGGGCAGGCAGTACATATAGGGCAGGCAGTACATATAGGGCAGGCAGTACATATAGGGCAGGCAGTACATATAGGGCAGGCAGTACATATAGGGCAGGCAGTACATATAGGGCAGGCAGTACATATAGGGCAGGCAGTACATATAGGGCAGGCAGTACAAAACCATCTCTTTCTGCATGTGCCATAATAGCGTAAATCTGTGAGAATATAGAAAGGGAGAATCTGAATGTCCCACACGATGCCCCAGGTGCCACCCTCAAGGGGAGCCAAACGTAGAGAGGGCGCATTTTTTTTTTGTTTAAACATAAGATTTTTCTGGAAATTACTTTAATTCTGCAAGACTTTGACTCGCGTTAAATCTGATGTATTCAACGTGTTAGATACAATGCGCTGTTTTTATAAGTATGTATATATATGTACATGTCCATGGAACAATTTCAATAAAAAAATCTTTTACTAATAACAAATCTGATTATAATTCAGCAAACTGTGCCCCCCCCCCCCCCCCCCCCGCCTCTTAAGATGTTGACTAAGGGGCGCGAATCGTTGTTTGTTTTTAAGAACAAAAAATGTACTTATTATCCAGAGTATTAGTCAAGTAAAATGATATTATTATTAATGCTTATAATGCCAGTTTGTTTTAGATATTCTTATAGTGAACATTGCATAGTGCAGACCAAAACCACTTTTTAAGGTAACAGAGATACCCCCTATATGGGGTATAAAGCTCAACTCCGGCGCCATTTTGCCCTCTCTGGCATTATGGAAAGTAGCTGGCAGCAGATGGTCTTTGAAAGACAGTTGGAAGGCTGTCACGAATGCGCGGGACTCACATTTAAGGCCCAGAAGAAAGCCCCTAGTAGAGGACAACGCGCAGAAGACGTAATGAAAACTGAAATAGACCCCTGCAAATCTAATGCAGATAAAGCCTTCCACATTGTCCATTCTATCTAAGTATTCTATTCGTCCTCTTCGCTTATTTTAGGCAGATAATATTATGGTAATGAGACATTACATAAATGTATGGTACGTGACATACGGAGCATTCCAGCAACTGTCTGACATGGCGTCAGGGCATTGTGGATTGATTACACTGAGGCAACCACCAACGTTATTTTTTTTTTATTTGGAAGAAAAGCTCTGGGGCGCTTTTAATACTGAGGTACTGGGGCGCCTTTAATACTTAGGTACTGAGCGGGTATATTAATAAGGCGCTGGGGCGCCTTTAATACTTAGGCACTGGGGCGCCTATAATACTTAGGCACTGGGATGTCAATAATATTTAGACATTGGGACACCTTTAATACTTAGGCACTGATGAGCCTATAATACTTAGACACTGGGGCGCCTTTAATACTTAGGCACTGGGGCGCCTTAATACTTAGGCACTGGGGCACTTTTTTTATACTTAGGCACTGGGGTGCTTTAATACTTAGACACTAGGGCGCCTTTAATATTTAGGCACTAGGGCGCCTTTAATATTTAGGCACTGGGGTGCCTATCATACTTAGGCACTGGGGTGCCTATCATACTTAGGCACTGGAGTGCCTATAATATTTAGAAACTGGGACACCTTTAATACGTAGGCACTGGGGCGCCTTTTTATATTTAGACACTGTGGCACCTTTAATACTTAGGCACTGTGGCACTTTTAATACTACTTAGGCACTGGGGCGCCTTTTTATACTTATACACTGTCGCACCTTTAATACTTAGGTACTGGGGAGTGTTTTTATACTTAGATGAAGTAAATTTATCAAACACTACGAAATAGGTCAGTGCACCTCTTAATAAAAACCATTTTAAGGTTTATCCCCTAGCCTCGAAGTGATCCTTTTTTAGATTAAGTGTCATTTTAGCTGTCGTGTCTATGCTTGTAATGTTATTACAGCACATTGAGCCTACATTTTGTTTGTTAACAGCGCTTTATAAATAAAATTATTATTATTATTATCACATTGTCAACAGAGACTGATAATCAAGATCATGAAGAAGCGAAAAGAAAGCGAAGATCGGTGGATAACAAAGATAACGGAAAAATTACTTCTTTGGTATAGTCACTTTTGACTGCTTATTAGAAATTATGTCAAATGTATCGCCAATATTTTTACTGTCATTTAAATTATATTTTTCTAGGCCTAATTACAAAATATTGACTTTTTAATGTCAATGTGTTAAGTTCTTTGTACAAAGTGTTTAATAAATAAAAACATTTTTAAAAAACAACGCTGAATGTCCAGGCGCACCATAAAGTGGTATGTAGAGTGTAAGTGTGTTTGGTATTTGTCAATGTGAAATTCACATCCTACGATTTTTTTTATTGTTTGTTATTCTATACATTACTGCGTTCTTATATTGTTATGATTGATATATAATAATATATATATTGTTATTTTAAATTTGTTATTCTACAACTTCGATGATAGTATTCAGCCAATGATGTGTGGAAGCCAATGTATTATTGTAGAAGAAAAATTATTTGTGAAAATGGTAATTAAGACAATGTTCATTACAGAATCCATGACAGTCCTTGATATAATCATTACATTAACATTTAATTATTTTATTTTTCTCTAGCCATCTTTCATTTCTTATAGCCTAGCTCTCTTCAAATGGCTTATCTCCCCTTACCTTAGTACATTTTATTCTCTACACATGGCATATGTCCCATAGCTTAGACCATGTTTCTATATATTCTATAAAAAAAAATGAATTACTACTTATTGACTAACTAATTATGTATATTTTTTATTGATTCATCGATCATGAGCTTGCATGCACAATTTGATGACGATTAGATGAGTAGAAGTGGTAGATAAATCAATTGCAAAAATCTAAACAATAACAAGTAAGAAGTATACAAAGCGAGTTAATAATAATAATAAGGCTTGTATTCGAGTCCGAAGATCAGTGAGGAATGCAGTATTTCCCTTGGCTGCGCAGCCCCAGCAAACCATTGTCCGCAGGTGGTCGATTTAGATTTTCTTTCCTCCGTCTGCGTTTTTCCACAGCAGAGGATTTTCTTTTGGTCTCAAATGTGTATCAACGGCCTTTGCGACTGACCTCCAGCTGTCTCGCTCTGAGACCGCATGCAACCAGGTGTTAATGAGCTTTATACAAATGATTATGTACTTGAAATGTTGTATTACAAAATAAAAATGTTTAACCTTTCTATTGATAGAGATGCCGGGACAATAACAATCTGTGTCAGTTATTCACTTGTCTGTTGAATACCAACCTAGAGTCCAAAAGCTATGCTGAGATAAATGTCACTATGGTTTTAGATTTATCTCGAATGTACATCAGAGAGGTTTGTATTTCATTGTCAAAGAGGTTTGTATTTCATTGTCTTCATCATTGTTTCTTTAAATTCTATTGACACATGAACTGTCTCGTGATATATATTGATGTATTGAAGTAACTATTTTTAAAGACACATTTTTTTTCTTACATTTCTTTTCACTGTTGAGTTTTTAAAACCCCAACTACGAGTTACAAAAGTATTTATCATATGCCAATTATAAATCTTCAAAGTCTGTATCTATTGTTTGTAAACTACAAATCTCCAAAGTATTTATCATATGCCATTTATAAACTTTCAAAGTCTTTATCGTTTATAAACTACAAATCTCCAAAGCATTTATGCCAATTGTAAATCTCCAAAGTCTTTATCGTTTGCCAACTACATGTTCCCATAATATTTATTATGTTTCACCCTTTCTAGCTATTGCCATTTATCGAATTAATAAAGATGGAAGATTTCTTGGCTATTTATTTAACTTTATTTTTTGATAAATCCAGGAATTCCAAACTCTTCAGCTAGTTAGCGATGTGATTGTCAAAGAACCCAAACACCCTCAATTCAAATGCTGGGGAGCCGACCAACGTCACGAGGTTTGTATATTTAGTCAAGAGTGCAGGGATTGCAGTTGAAACATTTCATTGATTGGATTCGATACCTGAGTGTGTCCGCCTGGCTCGTACGTTACTAATTTGGCTCAAATTTCGTTAAATATAACAATAGGAATAACTTGGAACACGCCACAGTCAAAAACAAAACAAAAATCCCGCTAATAAATTGTTTATAAATCACCTAGTTTAATTCAATTTTATAAAACTAGGAATGTAAGCGTCGCATTGCTGTACCAAGTCCAAATAGAATGAAAACACGTCTGTAAACTTCCTTAACAAAATTAACGTCACTGTTTTTATAGTTAGTGTCACAAACCTACTTTCGTTTTCCTTGATTCTGTGTTCCATCGAGTCAGTTATGATTCTCCCCGTATCTACTATCTACATTATTTACGAGCTTTTGTTGATGGTCGCTGACTTGTAGCACCAAACTGCTGGTAGACAACTGAACCTCTGTAGGAGTTTTATATTTTAACTTATAAAGCTTTAAATAACTTGAATAGCTTCTTTGTGAACAAGAATACATTTTATTTACACTATAGATCATGAAATAAACAGATAGTTTGAACAACTCTAGCTCACTATCAAAACACGTCTTTATACTCTGGCTTCCTGAAGTCATCTGTTGTACTTCACACAGCTTACGACAGTGCCGCTTAACTTATATCATTCTACAAAACTAAAAATGTATGCTCCCTTTCTTCATAATCACCTTGCAAACACACACACGCACTCCATAACATGCACTTAATCAATTCAAGCACTGATCATACTATGAAATATACGCTTTATATTTCAGACGATAACACAATTCCACTTCATGGAGTCTGTCAGTAAGATAAATATCTGGATTATCATTGGAAGTGTCATAGGTGGACTGGTTCTCATTACAATCATCGTCATCATTCTATGGAAGGTGAATTGTTTCCCTTCTCTATGGTTTACGATGATCACAATATTAGCTTTTGTTTTTTCAAGTATATAAAAAACTTTTCATCACTGCTTAAATTAACATATGTTATTTTGAATATTTGTGTATCTTAGGTTGGATTTTTTAAGCGCACCAAACATTGGGAAGTTCAGAGGCAGAAAAGAGAAAGCATGAGGATGGCACAGGAAGTAAACCTAATCCCAAAGTCTGAAGATGAAATACTAGACAGTACTTCTACTGAAAACTTGGACGAGATGTTTATTTAGTCGGAGAAGTTTTTGTAAAAATTTTAACCTTGGAGTTTTAAGAAATAAAATCACATTTTTATTAATGTATTATTTTTTAAAGAAAATTAATCACATTTTTATTTTGTATTGAAAATTGGAAAATAAATGAGCTTAATGGAGATTCCGATCCATGACGAATAAGTGTACACAGCTAAAATTGTGTGTATCTGTGTAGAGAATGTAGACAATTTTGATATATACCTTGTACTGTAGGATACCTTTTTTGTGCGCTGTTAAATCAAATATTTAAGCTTTTTGTCTGGTAGCATAAAGTGAACTTTCAAGATGGCGCCCTTGACATTGTTCAATTTGTCTCTTTATTTCAAATTTTATTTATTTCAAATTTATTTAAATCAAATGTATGTATATCAAATTTATTTCAAATTTATGTATATCAAATGTATTTATTTCAAATTGTGTACCTATCTCCATGTCTTTATTTTCTGACATTTTTCTTGACAAAACCTTATACCTCCTCCACGTTTTCTCTTCTGTTATTATGCTATTATGTTATTTCATTGTGTTACTTCAAGAATGTAAAGCGGAATTGAAAAGATGAACACGTAAATAAAGAGGAGAGTACTGTGTTGAAAGTTTGTCATGTTAATCCCCAATTATAGCTGGTTTTTAGCGGTCCCTGAAAGGTAGTATTTTAGATCATTCAAAGTTCTGATGCAACTGTTACTTTTCTTTTCCTGAAAGCGAAAAATTGAGTTTAAGTTTCTTTGTCAACTATTAGCTCAAGAATAACAACCGGAGTACATAATAATTTGAGATTATTCAAGATTTTTTATGTGTATGTCTTTTCTCATATGCCATTGGTCGAATTTTACGACAGACAATTGTTTTATTGTTGTTGTTGTTTGATATTAAACTTGTATAAACTGTGTAAGAATATAATAAATCTTTAATTCGTAACTAACAATTAAAGGTTTTACTTTCTATTAAAACTATTGTCTTGGTTCATTGAAAATAAAATATCCAAAATACTTTTATTTTAAAGATCCCCATATATACATTTGTATTTGCTTCTATGCCTTAACTATTAATGATTCTGTCCCAATCAGTTGAAGCTAGAGTTCTGTTTCTAGTTAAAGTTCTGTGATTAGTTGATGACTGCTTTCTCTGTGTAGTTGTCTCCCTTCACACATCCCTCACACATTACTTATACACAAGATATAAAGCACGTCTGAGCTCTAGGGAAACCATTTGGAAGTACATTAGAAGTACATTAATGCGCTATGTCTCTATCTTGTATTTTAACCCAGAAGGACAAAGAAAAATTTACTATGGAAAGGGAATGGGAGGGAGGGTGTTATCTCCCCTTGACTTGAGATTTGATTCAATAATTCTTTACCCAACGTTTGTTTTTCCATGAAGACTTTCCAAGCTGAAAAAGTGCCCTTATGTCTTTAAAAAAAAAGCCCTAGTGTATCACACATCTAGTACCCAAAGTTCACGTTGGCTACGAATACGGATGCAGAACTGACATATCTATCAGGTGGTCTATTTTTAGCAGTAGCTCCGTACGTTGAAGTGAGCCAACTAAGGATGTCGTTGTAGATAGTAATAGTCACATAGGACACGACGAGACATGTGAAATGTGATAGCCTCCACTTTCTGAGTGTGAACACTGTGCAAAGATACATTGACCATGAGAAACAGGATCTCACGTATGGAGACAGACCAGGATCCTCAAAGCTCTAGACAATGAGCCACCACATTAAAAAATACACACACACACTTTGATGAAGTCCAGCAGTGGAGTAGATAATTGTCTCTTATATTGGGCGTGAAAGAACGTAGATTTACATTAACGATGTCAGAGTTAGTCATTTTTCTAACCAAACCAAAAATTCTGTCACTGCTTTATCTTTGGGCATTTCACAATCAAAAGAGACTCTATAGTAGTATTCTAGAACCAGAAATCTGGCACTGTGAGATAGTTGTAATACTTTATTCTCTGCACGGATGTACAGGGAGCCTACGTAATGACCTTGTGTCTGTGTGTGTCACGTGTGTGTTGGTGAGAGGCAAGACAAAGATAGGGGTTACGTCTGGGAAACACAGGGAGAGGGGGTCGTGTGGGTGAGAACCATTAAAATCGCTTTTCTGTGTCCTGTTTATTGTTTGACTACTCGTATGCTCTTGAGGGATCTATTGTGTTTTGGTTTTAGAATCTTAGTTCGGGCGCGTGTTCGTCAAAGTTGCTGTAGACAGTGCAACAGTGACTACACTGGACACACAAGACCAGCCATGAGGTTAAGGAATGTAGGTCTACCACCGTACATTTGTATGTACTCACTCTTGGCTATAATAAGCGCTCATAATGTAAATGTCACTAATGTCCGTGTTATTACAAGGGAAGATAATGTCGGTGGATCATTTGGTTATAGTGGTGCTTTATATAGTTCAGACATTGGCACACTAGAGTAAGTACAATGATTTTATTTCCATTCTTGTTCTTGAAGTTTTATTAATGAGGTATTGATTCTTTCTATCCACTATTTGTTAATGAAGCATGTAAAGTTTTGAAAAGGAAGATTATCATTCTGCGTCTGCTGTTGTTTTGAAAATCTTGTTAGTTTGTTGTTGCTGTTTTTTTTTATTCGCTCTTGACCTTTGAACTATTCAGACTACCCTAGACCACCAAGAGAAGATATAAAAGAAGATATAAGAAGGGGTGAACGGACCTCACACTATTACTACCTGATACCCTGTGTCTACAAAAGCTAAAAGTGTCATTTATAAATAATTTTCCAGATTCAAAAGCTGAGAATGACCGATTTTATTATGCGTTGTAATCGTGACCAGATTTTTTTGTTGACTAAGAGCAGACTCGAATTGTAATTATACAAATAAACTAAAGGGTAAGCGTCACACTTGACCAAGTCCAGACTCGCATGGTTTGAGCCGAATATAGCTAACTAGTCTACCCGCGGCGAAGCATACGCCGCTATTTTGCAGGGCCGACCTTATACCACTGCAACCTACCTATGCGACCACAGTGGGCCCCGCACTTTTATTGGACCCGCGCTAATTTTAGGGGTATAAATTATTAAATTAAACCATTTGATAACTTATAACAGATTTCCCGCGGCCTCCTGTCGATTTAACAGGAGCTCTTGGAAATCTCCCGAAATCGCAAAATATACGAAAAGGTCCTTAAAATATACGGAAATATATACACAAAATTTGTCATTTTGAGGTGTCATTCAATATGGAAAACGCCAATCTTATGCGCGGCATTATGCATCAGCCGTAATTGTGTAATCTGGTGAAAGAAGCTTCTCGCACCTAAAACTAATCAACAATTACTTTAGTTCAACAATTGTCAAAGATAGATTGAAACATTTGGTAACTCTTGCTATTGAGCGTGATCTATGTAGGAAGCAGAATTATTATGATATACTCTATGACTTTGCTACACGCGAGGCTCGTAAAGTAATTCTGTACGTAATAAAGAATGAATAAAATGCATAAACGAATTTTCTATTACAAACTCTTAAATTTCACTTATTATCCGCTTCCCTACCCAAACTTGGCCACACAAAATCCGTTTCACATAGGGCCCCACAATGGTTTAGTCCGGCCCTGCTATTTACATATATATACATGGTAGATAACTTAGATTAGTTCCTAGTGCAAACCTCCCGCCGGACAAAGGGGGATTGTAGCGGGCAGGGTTTTATAACTTTAAACGACAGTCATCCGTAGTGTGAACACTACTCTTGTTTTCTCGTGGACTATCCCCAGAAATAAGAGAATGATCTTTCCTTTACTTCTCGTCCAAACTGTTGAGGGAAGAAGAGAATTATATATATAAATGACTATAGTTGAACTTTTGACGCCTCTGTGCTTGTCAGCCAGTGAATCAGCCTTGTTTGACTTTATCATCATGAAAAGTCACGCCCGCACCTCCACGACCAAAGTAAGCACTTGTGTCTTCACAAACCCTCGAGGCTACATGTCTCTCTTGGCAAACATAATGCCATTATAACAAGATCGAAATCATTTGTTATAGAAGGCCTCAACACCTTTGGGCAGTTTAAACCAATAGTTCGCTGCCACGTCATAGGTCTGTACGGCGTGACAACGAGCTATTTGTCTAAACTGCCTACAGTTTGTGACGTTGCAGGTCAGTGTTCAGGCCTTCTATAACGATTGGTCTCGAACAAGATGTCCTTTGACCTTTGTCTGGTTGAATACTTGCTAAGGAGTTGGCTTTGTTGTTTCCTTTCTTATTATTGCATTTCTCTTAATTGTGGTATTCTTGGTTATTGTTGTTTTAGACTGTCTAAATCAACTTTTGTTACTTAATGTAAGAAATGTGTGGAAATTGTTTCGGTCATTAGCTCGGGAATAGTTCTTGAGTTCATTTATTTTTAGTGCAATGATCAGCGCTCCGAATTCCAATTCAAAAAAGAGGGGTGATGAAAAAACTGGCCAGATCTTGAAATTTACAAACATTTTCTCCACACAGAGTCTGCCAGAAGAAACAATTTTCTACCCAAGTCAAACAGGTATTTTTATGTCATATTTAATTTTAGATGTATTTATATAATTAATAGAAAAACTCCAATGGATGGAAACTAAATACAATATATATATATAATATGTATGTAAAAACAAACAACAGATGACATCCATAACTAGCATCTGGTGATTAGCAATGCCTATCCTATGACAGTGGATTATTATCTAGGAGTAGCCTCCCTTTCATCACACGAGAAGTTGCACATGGAAAAGATTGCTCTGGAGACGTATAATAATGAATTAAAGCTGTGAACTTCTTCCTCGCTATGGACAACTCTGTGGTATTATACGTCTTTAGAGATTAGTATAACTATTAGCATTACACACCGGCTGAGTCGGTTGATTTTTTTCCAGGCTATATAGTGTTTATTTTGGCCTGAACATCTGGGTTTTTTTTAACTTTAAATTAAAGGTCCACATTTTAACGACCCCCCCCCCCTTTTTTTCCTTTAAAATTTTATAGCCCTTGAATTCTAGATCCTGATACATTGAATTGGAACGGCCCGCTCTCTCTCTCCATCTCTCTCTCCATCTGTCTCTCCATCTGTCTCTCCATCTCTCTCTCCATCTCTCTCTCTCCATCTCTCTCTCTTTCTCTCTCACTGGAACCCCATTTTGTTTCTTTTTCACCCTGTGCATCACATTTTTCTAGACTTTTGACCTGAATTGAAATAACCCGCTTTATAATGCACCCCACCCCGGACCCACACTTTTCGGCCTACTAATACTTTAACTATTTCCCTGCTCCCTCCCTAAACTCGGACATTTTTTCGGCTTCTCAATTTAATATCGAAATAGTTAATATACTCTATGCTGCTTTTTACCGAAACCACCTACCCACTCCCTTTTTCCCAATTTTCGGCCCTTTTTTATTACACTGATAACCCCCCTTGCTTTTTTTAGCTTCTTGGTTAATTGTTTAATATAAGGACAAATTTAACTAAATGAATTAGAAATACTTTTGAATTTGCATAATTTTTATGTAACAAATAACAAATAGGCCATATATTTTAATGCTAAAACTAATATCAATATAACATTTATTGATGTGTATGTACACCGCTCTGTATTGGCTTCTAGGAAACTAACGATGTACATGTCATGTATGTAAATTGTTAGGTCGAAATGTAAATATTCGATGAATTCTATGTGTCAGGTTTGTTAAATGGATCCAATGGTGAAGGGTTCGGAACAACGACTTTAGTGATAAACTCAACACATAGACTGGTAAGTGGTGCACTCACTCACCCTTTACCTTTCTTTCCCTTCCTATGTCTTTAGTTAAATTTCTTTCTATTACAATACCGCTATTCAAGTCACATATTTAGATAGTTGCCTGGGTTAAGACTGGGTAGACGCGATTCTCGAAAACGGCTCTAACGTCTTTCCTAGAAATTTGACAGTTGATATATATCGTTGGGAAAAGAGTTGCTAGCTCTTTGGCCAGACTGGGAAAACTTCAGTTTTAAAAGCATAAAATTAGGCTTAAGAAGTAGAAACTATTTATCTTGACCAAACTTCATGTATTTCCGCATGTAGACCCTCTTCATTCAAGTGTTTAATAAATGAATGTTCAAGAACATTTTGCACACGTCATCTAAGTCTATTTTTCTCGGTTGGGGAGGGGGGCGTGTGATGGGATGAGGTAAAAACATCTTTCTTTTTGTATTAAATCTAAGTTATAAAGATCAAAATATCCTCAATCGCTCCATAAAGTGAGTATTGTCTATTTTTTGTAGGCCTACAAAGCTTACATCAACACTCTCTGTCAGTCTATTTGTCTGCCTACTAAAAAGTTTGATCACATTGTTTCTCCCCAAATCAAATCAAAGATCAAGCTGAAATTATACACAATTGTATCTAAATAAATAACCAATTAGTTAATTAACAATTTGTAATTCATTATTTTCTTTCGTATCTCGAACAAGGGAAAGAAATTGTACTCGACTGAAGTGGTAATATAAGTTGAGTTAGTTCCCTTTAGAGGTCGCCACTTTTAAGTTTGACACTAGCAATAGATAACTATAAAACCTTCTATGTTTATAAGCACTTCATTGGCACAGTGGTTAGTATGCTATCTGCAGGATGCTTGAGCTCTGAGTTTGAATTCAGGTCTTTCAACTTGTGTTCTTATATGCATTTAAAAAGTGTTACAGTAACATTCATCCAGATACACCCTTCTTTTTCCTCCACCCTTTCCCAACGGATCCTAAAAGTGATAAGATATTTACGTATTGTGAAAACTAAAAGCATGAAATAGCGCTAAACAAAAACAATTGTTAAAAATGTTTTTAATCTCACAAACTAATTGACGTATAATATAAGCTTTGTTTTTTTTCTAAAAGGTGTTTTTTTTATTTTTCTCGTTTAAAATTTCTTTTTTTAAGTTTTTCTGAATCTTCTTTCCATTTCGTTTTTCTTTTTTCCCCGTGTCTTTCTATTTCTCTTTTTTTTTCTTTCTTTCCTTTTCTTTCTCTTTGTTTCTCTTTCTTCTCATTACTCTATCTATCCATCTATCTATCATCTATCTGTCGGTCTCTTTATATGTATACACGTAATATATAGATATATATATATATCTGTTATGTAAATATATTTCTAATTTGTTGTTGTTGTTTTCCAATACGGATCTGTAATTAGCCAAATGTTTATAGCGTGTATTTATGTCCATGAATTGTTTGACAGATGTGTGCTCCGAGATGGCTTAATACTACCAAGATTAAAGAGAAAAGTCCTGCTTTCCTTGGGAGATGTGTTTTAGTTGGACCTGGCAGTGACAGTGTCAGTGACGTCAAAATCATAAGTCAAATGGAATAGATTCTTTTTTTTTTCATTTTAATACATTCATACCGTATTCTTCATTGCCATGGGTAACGTCATGGTGGGAACGGAAGTAGATGTAGCAGACGTTCTATCACTAGCTTGTTTCTTGTACTTAATCCATATTTTTATTTTCCTTCCTTTAGTCAACTGGCATTCTTGAAAAAAAAAAATACAAGGCTGTCATAAGATCCTACATAACAATTAAATTAATTTTGTCCCCTCTAACCAGTGCTGGATTTAATCATCAACATAAGATATAGCTTAGATCCCCTGCTTGCTTAACCAGGGCAGAGTACCAAAGGACTGGAAAGAAGATAATGTCACCCCCCTATTTAAAAAAGGAGAAAAATCTGACCCAGGAAACTACAGACCAGTATCACTTACCAGCATCACATGTAAAATCCTAGAACACATAATATGTAGCAACATCATAAACCACTTAGACAAACATAATGTCCTCACACCATATCAACATGGCTTTAGGAAATATAGATCATGTAAAACACAACTAATAGGACTAATTGATGATTTTTCAAAAGGTTTAGATAATAGTGAACAAATAGATGCTATCTTATTAGATTTTTCTAAGGCTTTTGACAAAGTTTACCACCATAGTTTGCTTTAAAAATTAAAATATTTCGGCATTAATGGTCCACTGCATCAGTGGATTAAAGATTTTCTGATAGGGAGAGAACAAACTTTAATAATGAATGGCTCTAAATCAACATCGATAACAGTAAACTCAGGTGTACCTCAAGGAACAGTCTTGGGTCCACTACTATTTTTAATTTACATAAATGATTTACCAAATTGCATTAGTTCAGGAACAAAAGTCAGATTATTTGCAGACGATTGCATAATATATAGAACAATAAAAACAACACAAGACACAGATATTTTACAAAGAGAATTAGATGAATTACAGAAATGGGAATCAAATTGGAGCATGTCTTTCCACCCAGAAAAATGTCAGTTGTTAAGAGTAACAAAAAAACTAAAACAAATTAATTCCACTTATCTTATTCATGGCAAACCAGTAACACAGACTAAAAACGCAAAATACCTAGGTGTTATAATAAATGAAAAACTATCATGGAATCCACATATTGATGAAACTACAAAAAAATCAAACAAAGCATTAGGATTTATTAAAAGAAATTTCTATAAATCAAATAAGAACATAAAACTAAAATGTTATTTAACCTTGGTTAGGCCAATAATAGAATATGCATCCTCCGTTTGGGACCCCTCAACTCAAGAAAACATTAAGAAACTGGAACAGACACAAAATAGAGCAGTGAGATTCATAACAAACGAATATTCACATTTGACTAGAGTAACACCTTTAGTAAAATCACTAAATTTAGAAAGCCTTCAGGACAGAAGGCTCAAAAGTAAAGTAGCAATCATACATAAAACACTGAACCATAATCTTCAGATACAAAAACAAAATTTAATAAAATACTCTGAAAGACACAAAGATAAAGGCACATTCCTTGTCCCATATGCTAGGACATATTTGTACAAATACTCCTTCTTCCCTAGTGCTATTAGAGCATGGAATGGGTTGCCTGAGCTAGCCAGGAAAACCAGTGACTTGGCAGAATTTAAGTCATTGGTTAATATGCATGACTAAATGCATGAAGCGTAGGATGTAATCATCTTCTTTTTTGAAGTAACGTCTGTATTATATAAGATAAGATAAGAAGATCCGCCCCCCCCCCCCCAAATGGTTAAAGGAATATTTTCCAATTATTTGAAAGAAAGAGCACGCGAACAAATAGCGTACCAGGGACCCAATCTTTAATAGCTTAGAGCCTCTCTTCGGCACTGACTACAAAAAGAATTAAAAACGTACTCTCCCGATAGCCACTCGAAATTCTCTGTTCCCTTTCTACGCCAGTCTGGTATAGAAGCTGTGTATCTTTGGCGACCATTTAAAGAGCTTTCCGGCTGTCTTTTTAGAAACATTTTGGGTTTGTTTGTCTTTTTGGCTTATAGTAGATTTTGTTGGAGTTTTTTTAGTTTTAATTTGAAGATTTTTTTAACAAAATTGGTATGAATTTTGTGTATGAAGCAACTTTGTAATGTTGTTATATCTCAGATCCAGGAGTTCGGCCCCTATTCTCAAGCTGTTGGCTATTTTCACCATGTCCCGAAAAATATGTATCATAAACATGTATACTGGAAAGGAGGCTCACTATTTGGATTCTCAGCCGACTCTGATGGGGTGAGAAGGTTGAATTTAAAAATGGATATACTTGATTTATATAGATGTGTGTTTAATTAGAAATTGAATAGTAATAGAAATATTTTTGACTGCATTTTTATTAATAAAAAGTTAGAGGATTGTCAACCGACTATAGTCGTAGAAAAAAGTATATTATATCTCAGAGCTTAGATAAAATAAAACTCATGACAACATCTAGGTTGAACGTTGTTGTATACTGTCACTCTCAACGCACAAGCCGGCTACTAGCTAGAAAGAGACTGGTCAGTATTATGGGTCAAGTTTTTTGGTCGGACCAATGGTCCTCATAAAGGTATTTATGTAAACATCTTTGCATGCCAACGAAGGAGAGAAAGTTTTACCTAAGGGTCAGAAATTTGTAACAATCCAGACAACTCTTTGAGAAACAAAACCTATAATTGATAGCGTAACACAACTCTCAAAACAAGATTTGAAACCCACTACAGTACCATACTTTTCACACAGCTGTTTGGTACAGTTTTGGATCAACAGCGTCGGAATGTAGACTATGTTCTGCAAGATGCATAAGGGTCGAAGACTCCTTATTCTTCCTAAAAGTTGGCTCCCAAAGCATTTGCGATGCTTGAGTTTAACTTCAAGACTGCGAAGGTTTAAATCCAGGAAGTTCTTTCTTCTTGACAGCATTAAGTGCATGACCTGAAACACAAATAAATGTTTTGTCCAACTTTAACAAACTGAAAATTCAACTAGTTAATGTTCAGTTGTTATTGTTACTTCTAGAGTGTTGTAGCAGTAGGAACACCTGGATTACTCAACGCCAAAGGTAGGTGTCAGATGCCTAGTTATCAAGATAGAGTATAATTCTGTTGTTATAATAAATTCCATCCATTCCACGTCCTTCCATAATACAACTTGACTTCATATTGAATAAAACACGAACAAATCCAGGTGTAAAATTCAAAACACTTCAATTCATATATCCAACAAGAATTATTTCACATGTCAAAAAGTAATAAATATAACAAAGAATAAAAATGTAAACCCAAAACTCACAATTAGCAGTGATTTGATTTTAAACGTTTAATGATCCATAGACTCATTGACATGTTTTCCGGTTTTCTCTAGAGCCTCTGCTTCGCTAATATTGCAATTTTTGAAAACAATCATGAACTATATAACGCAATGCTAATACTTAGAGTACATTTTTTTTATCCGATGAAGTAGCCTACCTCAACATGGCAGATGCTCCATCCGTTGCGACTGATATTAGATTGGATAGTGGCATTGCTTATTTTTATAAGATGGTTCTTTAAAACATGAAATTTTTATGTCCAATTTTTGGCAAAGAGCAGTTCTTAGTGGACTTCTTTATCCGTACTAAAACGAACTTATTCCAATAATAATACTTTATTTCCAGGCAATGTTGACTCGTCCAACTGTATTGAGAAGTATGACATTTGCAAATAAATACATAAAAAACTCTCAGTGTCTTCATTCATTTAATCAATAAGCCTTTGAACTGTTTTGTTGTTAAAGGAATTCATTTAAAGACCGTTTTTAAAACTTCATCAACAGCTATAAATATCTTTTTTTTTCTATAGTCTGGGGTTGCTATCTACAGCGCAATCGAAAAGCTGATATGTGCTCAGTGCGCTATTGTCCAATATCCCTTATGGGTCAGTGGGGGAGGGCGCATCTGGGAGAGGCTTCCGAACTGCCTCCAGATGCTCAGAAAACACAGCTCTGCTCGAGTCGGGGATCAAACTCAAGCACTCCTGTTAGATAGGCCAATGGTTTTGGCCTCTCAGACAAATAAAAAAGCCAAAAAGAAATGAAAGAAGCTTGAAATTCATCATCTTCTATTTTCTGATGTCGAAGCTAAGATTATGTCCACTGTGGGTCTATTCTGAGCTTTTATCTCTGAATGTCCACAGGTATTTAAATCCGCATCCGCTTCACATTGGTGGCGTCGTTCAAATGATTCTTCCTAATAGATGGTCTCAAAGCGTCAGAACTTAGACTGAAAACTTTTGTGCATAAATTGTTGTTCGTTTATTGTATGTTCGATAACGAAAGAATGAAGTCAACATTCAACTAATCAACATTATGCTTTCCTTTTTAGATTCGGCCATGCTTAGTATCAGTTACCAGTAGTCAAAATAGTTCTTTTTAAATAAATAAATACATTTAAAATAACAATTCTATATTTGAATAACAAGATTGCCTAATATTCTAATCCTGTGAGTGTATGAGGTAATACCATTACTCAAAAATCCAAATTAGGGTTTCGACTTTCATAAATGAGATTTACTATCGTGGACCCCCGTCTTGTACCTCCAATTCATTTATTTCCATCGAAAGTTCTCGCAGACACCTGGGGGGGGGGTCTATGTAGACAACTTTCGGAATAAATGAACTAAACAAATAGAACAGAAGCTAGAACAATGACTCGGAAGAAAGGGAGAACGATAGAGAGAGAGAAAATAAAATTCTCTATTTCCATAATATTTATTTCACATGCCAGTTGTACAGATTTATATCTATTGTTATGTATTCAGGTGGTGTACAAGTTTATGATATAGCTTCTGGAAATATGAGTGACTATAATCTAACAAGTTACATCTCAAATTTGAATGCCACAAGTTACGGCTATCTGGGTAAGTTAACTTTTCTGAGTAATTTACGCATGTCTGGGTAATTTACACTTTGCAGCCATTTACATCTGACTACGTACGTTTCTCTTCACTATGAAACTTAAAGCTACCTGGATAAGTTAAATCTAGATAATGTTAGTCTGACTTTAAAATATTTACGGTACCCGAAGACGTTCAAGTTATAAGTTAATATGAAACGTTATCATTGATATTGATAAGTTACAGTTGAATTGGCTTCAGGTGTAGTTACTTACTGGATTCTAAATTCTAGCTACATCTATCTAAGTAAACAAGTTTAAGTTACTTTGGTAATTCCCATTACTCTGAAACGTCACGATAGCCTGTGTAATTGGCTATTTCTTTGGTAAGTCTAAATATAGAGTGCACTGATACAAGTAAAAAAATGTAGATAACTAAAATAGGTAGATGTCAACACCTGGGACATACAATAACATAAGTAGCAATCAACTGGACAACATAACAAAATGACCAACCAGTCACAAAAGACAGTGAAAAAATGGCTTCGGCATATTTTCCTTCTCAAGAAGTTGAGGATAGTTATCCAAACTATAGATCTAGGATTCACGGTTAAAGGTTTGCAAAGTACTTTAAAAAATGACTTGTGGACAAATTAATGAGGCTTTACAAATAATTATGTACATACACAACTCCGACAAAATAAATATTTTAGCTGTTAAGCAAGTAAGGCAGTAGCTGGGATTTGCTGGCTTGTACTTGTACAGTATCAGTTCAGACAGTGACAAATCATCTGAAACATCTGGAAGTCTTCAAATTTAATAGTTAGACCCCAAAAAAAAAGACCTAGTGAACAAAATCAAAGATAAAAACGTTTCAGCTATTAATCTTTTGCCAGCTAGTAATGAATTATCATCTTCTGGTTCGATACGAGGGCCCAGGTGTGTCTTACTGATTTTAACATTTCTTATTGACATGAATTCCCTCTTTAGTGACAATTTCAATTTCAGTAAAGGAATACTTAAACCTTTGTCAGTATTGGGTGCGCGTCACCATGTGACTACACTTTTCTGTAATCTTCGGACTCAAAGCTAAGAGCTGTTTTTGAAATCATTAATTGATAAACTTTATAGTTTATACTCCGTTTCCCTATTGAATGGATGCAGGTTATTCTGTCAAGCTGGGAACATTTTGTAACGAAGGCTACCGAGGAGTTTGTGTCGCTGTTGGAGGTCCAACTATGCTGAACTTTGGACAGGTTAGAGATAGACATTTGCTTTGGGATTCATACATAATGTAATTTGTTTATTATAATGAACTGATGTTTAAGAATATCTAATACAGAAAGTTGAAAATCAGATGAAAGAGGATGGTTGATGATTAAAAGATTTACATTTGGGGTTCAGTATACCATTGGTATTAGCTATGGAGATCTCATACATACCTTTACGACCATTCCCATTGTGTTCTTCTTAAGAAGGCCTATACATTCAAAACTCTATAGTCTTGTCCATTTTTTCTTAAGCGCCTTCATATTTTGGAAAGAAAAGTTTAGCCATGACGTGGGTGATTAGTTACTATTTATAGAAGCAACACTACAAATGAGGAAGTTAGCTAAATGAAGGACAGCGTCTAGAGAGGGACATGGCAGGCAGATTAATTTATGTCTCAATGTTCCAAAAGATATTAATACACGTAATGGTAAAGATGCAAAAACCCCAAAAAATTAACAAATGAACTATGTAATTGTTCTTTAAACAGGCCTGCACATAACATTGTTTGCCTATTTTAAGGTACAAATCATCCACTGGAACAAAGACGACATATTCAATAAACTTATTCAAGAAATAAATGGAACTCAGGTAATTAGTTTTTGTTTTGGTGGAGAAGTTAAACTATTAAAATGGAATACATAAACAAAGTCATTAAAACATTTTCTTTCATCGAGTCTAATTTTCTCTTTACCAGATCTGGTCCAGTTTTGGCTACTGTCTCGGTTCTGTGAATATAAATAACAATGCTTATGATGAGCTTCTGGTGGGTGCCCCACTTTACACTGAGTGGTCTAACCCAGACCATGTTCCAGATCAAGGAATGGTTTTCTTATATCATTACGACCTACTTACAAAGGTATAAGAGAAAAAAAACTACATGATGTATATTAAATCGTAAACAAAATTAAAATAATCATACAAACACTACCCCAAGTCTATGACCAACACCAATATCAATAATATTTGCTTGTGCTATAAAGATCCATTCAGCCGCTATTGTGTTGTCACTGTCATTGAGTAAAGCAGATGGCCGTGGATGGCCTCTGAAAGAGACAGCTCTTACTCAGGCCGCGGGACACACATTTGAGGGCCTATGTCAAAGACATGCGCAGACGACAAAAGGAAAACAACTTAAGTAGACCTCCCTACATTAAATGTGGAAACCAAGATATGTACGTAGCAAACCTGGGTTTGCGTGGTCTTGTGAAATACTGCACTCATTCTTCAAGTTCGAAATGGAAGAGATTTGCTAGCATGTCAATGTCAACATGCCCAATAAAGAAACTCTTCTAGTTTTAATGACAATATTTTACAAACTGCAGCAAATATTTTATTGCCCTACTAAGTTATTATTGCTTGTCTGTTTGTATTTAGAAATATATAAAAAGAGACGTCACTCTGGATGGATCTAAACAAAAGTCTGCAAGATTTGGATCAGCCATGGCCGACATTGGAGATATCAATCTTGATGGAGTTTCTGGTAAGAGTAAAACATTCAAATGTGTACACAGTCACAGTGTACACGTAAATTCTGTGAGTAGCAAATGATGAATATTTTCTCACAAGTAAATAGATGAAATGAAATCGTTGGGTCAACACAACCTCAAAAATCGTAATGCCTTAGTTGAATACGATTAAATAGAACTTCATTAGAAGTGCTTGTATTTTGCGTCGGATTAGGGTTTTTAATTGAATGTATTTTACACACAAAAAACAGTTGGATTGGGATCCTACTGTTTTGTTAACACCACCCTCAGATTAGAGGCCTTAATTATTGCCAATTATCATAGGAAGTAGGGCCACTTTAGGGTTAATCAAATTTGGGATATCTGATAGTAATATAGTTTGGACATTTAACCCAAAATATTTCATATGTTCAACATGGCTCCAAAACCTGTGTTTTGAAAGCACATCTGTTGAATTTTACTAGAACTCATAAATTGTGATTAGTTTTTTTTAGGTTTTTGTGACCTGTGGTTGGGTTAATTGTCACGCTCCTGGAGGCAAAAAATACACGCTACGCCTCTTGATTTCGACTGGAAGACTTAGGGGATGATGTATTGTACTAACATTGTCGTTTCTAGACCTTGCTGTTGGAGCTCCTGGAGAAACTGATGGAGCTGGAAGTATTTACATTTACTTGGGATCTTTAAATGGATTTGTTAATGTACCAAGTCAAAGAATTCAAGCCTCTCAGGTAAGGAAGCTTTAAACTGTGAGTTAAAGTCTAGTTAAATTACACCAATGTTTTTATAACTCGATGTGTACTTACATTGCCTTTAATCATTACACGATGTAAGTGAAACAGCCTTGGTGAGTAGAAATCTGAAAACACAATGTTGATTTATATTTAAAATAAAATGTTTAACAGACTTTCTTTTTTTGTTTTAATGTCATATATATATATATATTACATATATATATATAAGGGGAGTAGCCAGGATTTTTTTTCGGGGGGGGATTGTTTTTCTCCCCCCCCCCAGCGAAAAAAAAATTTATACGTATTTATGTGTGTGTGTGTGTGTGTTTGTACATAATTTGTATTACATTCTGACCCTTCATTCTTGCATCCATCCATCCATCCCATCCCAGTGGCGCTACAGCCCATGGAGGGCTCTGGCCTGCTTTAACATATCCTTCCATTCAGATCTCTCCTGGGCCTTTCATTCTTTCAAAAGACGTTTATTGTGCCCTAGAATAGGTTCTTCCTGGAGTTAGTATAAACATTGTAGATTCCCCGCCATTGCCAGCAAGGGGGTCTGGGGGAACATAGGGCCTCAGTAAAAACAGGCCACTCCCCAAGTTCTCTTGCTAGTTTTTTAATGGCTTCCTAGCTCTTTCCTGTCCTCTCGGCTTCATGTTCTTTTTGGTCTCCATCTACGTCTTCTGCCCTGGGGATTCCACTCTAAGGCCAGTCCAGCTCTGTGCATAGCTTTGGGGAAAGAATTACTAGCTCGTTAGCGACACTGGGGAAAACTCTCGTTTGACTGTTATAATTGTTCAAAGTGTAATAGATTTATACATTCGCTCAACCAGGATTATTTCGGGTTAGAGGGGGGAATGGGGTGGGGTCATAATATTCCTTTTTTTTTTAAATCTTACATTCATTATTAAGAGCAAAATAATCGCTCTGTAATAGGTATAAAAGAGGTATATAAGAGGTATAAAAGAGGTATATAAGAGGTATAAAAGAGGTATCAAAGAGGTATTGTCTTTGAAAAGAAACAAGTAGTTTCTCTTTTTCTTGTTTCATGTAGAAACGTTTCTTGAATGTCAAAGGTTATAGTGGGCAACACTTGTCCATGCAGCAGCGTTGTCTTCCAACTAATCAAAAGTACATCATTAGTTTTGTTCACAAAGTCACTTTTAAGCTATTCAAAGAATGTTTGCATATAGAATATGATAAATACTTTGATTTGATTAACAAAATTCATTCATTCTTATGATCTCTAAGTGTAACAGAATTTTATTTTTTTTAAATACATTTAAACTAACTTTTTTTCTTTTTTTTTTTTTAAATACACTTCAACTAACTTTTTTTTTTTTTTTTTTTTTTTTTTTTTAAATACACTAAAATTAACTTATAGGAGCATTTTTTGTAACACTAAGCTTGCTTTACAATCTCTCCTATCAGCTTACACTTCATGTGAAGTGGACTGGTAGTTCGTGAACTGCTCTGAAGATTTTCCTAGAAACTTGATCGTTTATGTATATCTTTGGGGAAAAAATAGCTACCTAAATGGCCAAATTGTCTTTGATCGCTGTCATTTTTAGAAATGTAATCACCTCAAAAGTAGATTTGGCAAACTTCTTTTTTTTTTTTAATATTATTTGAACACGGCTTCAGCGGGAATTCCCGAACTCGACTCCAATGTTTCCTTGTCTTGACTAAAGAGATGCACGTACAAAACATTGTCTAATGTACAAATCATAAGCTGGACTGTAAATAGAAGAAATTGATTGTCCAAAGCTCTCGGGGAAGACTCCTTGGAATAATGAAGCATTGCAAGAAATAAATGGCATGAAAAAGTATTGCTAGTATCTAGTTTCATTAGGGAAGAATTGATTCTTTGAAATCAAAAGTTCATGTTTATGTTATTTGTTTATTGTTTCTTTTAGTTTTTAGTCATTTCTCTCGATCGGAGATGCTATTAAGTCATTGTATTATGTTCTAGATAAAAGTCCCCGTCTTACTGAAAGGTTTTGGATTTACAATCTCAAGTCAGCATGCTCCCTTAAGTAATACGTACCCAGTCTTCGCAGTCTCCGCTGTACTCACAGACACCGTGGTTATATTTCGTTGCAAGTAAGTAGTAGACAGTTGAAACGGTCTGCAGATGTATAGAGATCTTGTAATGTAATGTTTCTTTGTGATAATGTGATTGTTGTTTTATTGTTGATGTATAGAGATCTTGTAATGTAATGTTTCTTTGTGATAATGTGATTGTTGTTTTATGATTGTGATTGGGTGATTCTGATTGTAATGATTGTTGCACCAACCTCTTCCAAATAAATCAGCCCCAAAACCAGAGATTTTCATAGATGGAAAAAAACAAGCAAATGTTAAAAAGTTTGTTTAGTTGAGAAGTGCCATATTAGCAAATGTCAATCTAGATGACGAGGTAGATTTGAGTGTTGCTCGTGCCAGTGCTGCTTTTGGCCAGACTTCAAGATCAAGTATGGCAATATCTACAAATTGAAAGTCTACAGTGCTGTAGTTCCCCCCTTAACTCTTAAGCCTATATGCATCAGAGTCCTGGACCTTACATCTCCGCTCCCTACTCCCTCTTCCCCAGGAAGCCTCTGTCTAAATAAATATCATTATCGATATAAATATATTTCATACACTTTCATTTGTACCAAACCTTATTACTGTAGGAATACATTTTGGAACATAGACATGTTTTATTTCCTTGAAGGCCAGTAGTTGATGTTCAAGTCAATCTTACAGCTTCTCCAAACCCCATTGACTTGAGATCAGCATGTAGCCGGGATTTTAATCTTCAAGGAAAATGTTTTAAAGTCCAGTTTTGTTTGATACATGCCATTAGAGGAAGTGATTTTCAACCTGTCAGTAAGTACACCTATATTGGAAAGATAAGATATATAGACAAGAAGACAGATAGATAGATAGACAAGAAGACAGATACATAGATAGACAAGAAGACAGATAAATAGATAGACAAGAAGACAGATACATAGATAGACAAGAAGACAGATAGATAGATAGACAAGAAGATAGATAGATAGATAGATAGATAGATAGATAGATAGATAGATAGATAGATAGATAGATAGATAGATAGATAGATAGATAGATAGATAGATAGATAGACAAGAAGATAGATAGATAGATAGATAGATAGATAGATAGATAGATAGATAGATAGATAGATAGATAGATAGATAGATAGATAGATAGATAGATAGATAGATAGATAGACCAGAAAGTTGTGTCTTTAACTCTGTATGCCTATTTTCCAGACTTTAGTATTCACTACTTCCTTGATACACACATACAATCTGAGGGACTGAAAAGAGTTACTTTTCCTACTGGTCAAGGAACTAGCTATTCTACTGTGAAAACAACAGTTCTAGAATCTGCAAGTCCAAACATTCCAGTTTGTTCTGAGTTGGTGGTCTTACTTAAACTGGTAAAGGACCTAATATCTGGCATGTGCACCCCTGTAGAGATCAAGACGGACATTAATGTTAATAGTTTCAGATTTAGATGTTAAGTTCCACTTTCAGACCTTGCGATGTTAAGGTCTTCTGTTTCTTCAGTCAACGCTTTTACTTTTCCCAAATTAAGTCAAGCACCCATTATAGTTGGGAGGACTCTGGGGCGCCTTAAAAATCTCGACATTCAAAATCCCAGTCTTCACCAAGATTCGAACCCAGGACTCCAGGTTCGGAAACCAAGCGCTTAACCACTCTGCCACAGCGCCCCTTTAGAGTACAGTGTTGCTTCTGTAAAAAGATTTTTAGGAAGTTCGTATTGATTCGCATCATTATTTGATTACGTGTATGTTTTGGCACAAAGTAATGTGTAATTACGACTGAGCCATACCGGCCGCCGCGTGTAACGCAAACTCCTTTCATTTATTTATTTATTTTGTTGTTTTGATATTCAAAATTTACAATTCAATTATTTGTGAATGCAAAGAAACAAAACTTTTGTTCTAAAAACATCATTGTTGACAAATAGATTATCTAGATATTGATTCTCTAATAACTCGTCCACTGGTATGACCAATGCTCAGTTCTTGTCAGACTAAACATTCAATTCAAATATTTCACCAGAGTATCTCATTGAAGAACATTGAGGTGCTACAAAAAATGTAAATGTTTTGAGAGCAATGAAAGCAGATTGAGGTTGGAAATGTCAATAAATAGAAATTTATCACATAATGTTTCACTTTCAGGCTCAGATTCAACTAGACAGGTTTACACCTATTGAAATAAAGACTACATTTCAAATACAACCTACTCATAGTCCTGATGACGGTCCACTCTTGGATGCACTCAAAGCTAACAACATCGTAGAAGAAGTACGTAGAAGAAGTACGTAGAAGAAGTACGTAGAAGAAGTACGTAGAAGAAGTACGTAGAAGAAGTACGCAAAAACATTGGTATCAAATAGCTATAAATAACTTCAATCCTGCCTTTCCCTTTGGTTTAACATTGATATCAAATAGCTATAAATAACTTTATTCTTGCCTTTCCCTTTGGTTTAACATTGATATCAAATAGCTATAAATAACTTTATTCTTGCCTTTTCCCTTTGGTTTAACATTGGTATCAAATAGCTATAAATAACGTTATTCCTGCCTTTTCCCTTTGGTTTAACATTGGTATCAAATAGCTATAAATAACGTTATTCCTGCCTTTTCCCTTTGGTTTAACATTGGTATCAAATAGCTATAAATAACTTCATTCCTGCCTTTTCCCTTTGGTTTAACATTGGTATCAAATAGCTATAAATAACTTCATTCCTGCCTTTTCCCTTTGGTTTAACATTGGTATCAAATAGCTATAAATAACTTTATTCCTGCCTTTTCCCTTTGGTTTAACATTGGTATCAAATAGCTATAAATAACTTTATTCCTGCCTTTTCCCTTTGGTTTAACATTGGTATCAAATAGCTATAAATAACTTCATTCCTGCCTTTTCCCTTTGGTTTAACATTGGTATCAAATAGCTATAAATAACGTTATTCCTGCCTTTTCCCTTTGGTTTAACATTGGTATCAAATAGCTATAAATAACTTTATTCCTGCCTTTTCCCTTTGGTTTAACATTGGTATCAAATAGCTATAAATAACGTTATTCCTGCCTTTTCCCTTTGGTTTAACATTGGTATCAAATAGCTATAAATAACTTTATTCCTGCCTTTTCCCTTTGGTTTAACATTGGTATCAAATAGCTATAAATAACTTTATTCCTGCCTTTTCCCTTTGGTTTAACATTGGTATCAAATAGCTATAAATAACTTTATTCCTGCCTTTTCCCTTTGGTTTAACATTGGTATCAAATAGCTATAAATAACTTCATTCCTGCCTTTTCCCTTTGGTTTAACATTGGTATCAAATAGCTATAAATAACTTTATTCCTGCCTTTTCCCTTTGGTTTAACATTGGTATCAAATAGCTATAAATAACGTTATTCCTGCCTTTTCCCTTTGGTTTAACATTGGTATCAAATAGCTATAAATAACTTTATTCCTGCCTTTTCCCTTTGGTTTAACATTGGTATCAAATAGCTATAAATAACTTTATTCCTGCCTTTTCCCTTTGGTTTAACATTGGTATCAAATAGCTATAGATAACTTTATTCCTGCCTTTTCCCTTTGGTTTAACATTGGTATCAAATAGCTATAAATAACTTTATTCCTGCCTTTTCCCTTTGGTTTAACATTGATATCAAATAGCTATAAATAACTTTATTCCTGCCTTTTTCCTTTGGTTTAACATTGGTATCCAATCGCTATATTTCCTTCTCTCTGTTAATAATGAGACTGTATTTCAGGTCACAATAAAGAAGGAGTGTGGCTCTGATTTCCAATGTGAGGTAGACTTGATTGTTAGTGCTACGTTACAACACTCCCCCATACACACACAATGGACAGATATCATTGTGAATTATACAAAGGTTTCTATGTTTCTATATAGGCATACTTTCTTACATTACAATACATCTATCGAATGTAGATTTAGATTCACCATTCTAATATTGAAAACAACATTATCCACTGCTAACAGAAACGTTTTTTTTTTATTATTTTGTAGCAAGTTGTCATGAAAATTAACATCAGAAATAAAAATGAAACTGCATACGGAGTAAAAATTACAGCAGAAGTGGACTCCATCTTAACTTTTGTGAAATCCAAACCAGACGTGAACTGTGCTTTGGAATCATTAGAGTTCAATACAACTGGCATCGACTTGGCTGATACAGAGAAGACTTTGGTAATTTGTCAAGATAATTCATAGTTTTATATTCTGTGCATATAAACAGACAGTGATTGAATTGTATAATATCGGTTGCATACTTAGCATATTACCTTAAGATATTTGGTCTTTACTCTACAAACCATAAGAATGCATTTTTTTCTTGTGGCAAAACACACATATATTAAACACAGTATTATTATGTTTTAATATAGCTATGAAAGATGGTGTTGTGTGGTGGGCACAGCTGTCCTTTTCTAATATATTTCCCCAACTAAAAATAAATTATTATATTCAATTTAAACCAGTGATACTTTGCTGTTTTGTTTAAATTAAAAAAAAAAAACAGGTTACTTGCATTTCTTATGAAGCACTGAGCCCTAAGGATGAACTTGAGTTTCATATTGTGTTTGATATAAATCAAACCTATATCAACGACGACATCATTAAGAAGGACCTTAACGCTAAAGTAAGCACTACGCCTTACAATTATGAGCACAGTCCAGAAATCAATGTGGATGACAACGCTATATTGTTGACTGGACATGTTAACATTGCATCGATCCTCGAAATATCAAGGTAGGGAGGAATGAAAGCTATAAGAAGTGTATATAGGTATGTAACAATTTACTTGTGAATATGAACAAAGATGTATTTGATCCATACCCATCATTAGAAGCATTGTGATAAAACTTTATTTATCAATTCATGAAAACCAATGGTTTGGAGCTCGCTCTTCACCAGTGGCGTAGCTATGCTGGGGAAGAAGGGGGAAGAATTTGAGAATCCCCCCGGCCCCCAATTGAGGGGGTCACCGAATTAGTGTTTTTTACATTAAATATTAAATATTACGCAAAATGCAGGGGCTCCCAAGGTAGAGGTCAAGCCCCACGAGCCCCAAATGATGGCAAATTCCTAGCTATGTCCCTGCTCTTCATTAAACTTAGACGTTTATATATTAAGACCTACCTGTTCAAAATATAATGCACAGAACTTTTTGTCTTGTTGTTTTTTGTGTTTAAGTTTGTTTTTTTTATTTAAAAATTTTTAAGAGCTTCTTTTATGCATTACTTGAAAATGCTATTTAAGAAATTAAAACCGAAGATCTGTCGAAATGGACTTTGGCAAAACACAGAGCCTTTCAAGTGCTGTTTACAATATACTGTTAAGAAAGTTTTGTGAGAGTGGGTAAAGAAAGATAGCCTACTGAATCTGAACCCCACAGAAATTCTTGCATGACCCCTAACCATAACAAAATGCTTTTAAGCTTTATTATCCATTTTTACTATTTTAATACCAATAAAATATTTTTTTTTCTCAACTTGTATTAGCATTTCATCCCCCAAAGAGATTGCGATGCAAAGAACTGAAAGGAAATCTGATGGAGAGCCAGTGGTCACTGGCGGCGACCAACAACGAACTCCCATCAATGTGACGCATAAATTTCTTGTACAGAATAAAGGTCCTAGTTATCTACCACGCACTGAGATTGTTGTTCGAGTCCCACATCTTCTAGATGACAGGAGTGAGTTAGTGGCAAACATCACTGTTGAGGTGTGAGCACATGGAATATTTTACAAAACCTTAACAAATATTAAACAAAACAAAAGTTTAGTGCACACAAAAAATCCTAACTAATTTTTGTTGTTATTGTTTTTTTTTCTTTTTTAAAACGTCACATTCAAATCATAGACATAGACATGTAGACAGCAAAACTATGTCTAAGAGAGGAGCGTACATTTTTAGTCTAGAAGCTACGAAAAGATGGTGTTATAGTGTAGCCACGTTAAAAGCATGTTGATGAATAACACATTTTTCCACATCTGACTCAAATAAGACTTTTTAACTTTGCATAACTTCCAAATGAAAAGAAGCAAGTGCTAAATTAAGTGTGACACCAGTTCTAGTAGTATTTCTCAAAATAGATGGGCTTTCTGTTTCAGATGTTGACGCCATCCGGGAAGGTCCAATGTACATCAAGTGATCAAATTACAAGTACTACACCAGGTAAAATTGTATAGGCCTAAAACTAATCTATTTTGTTTCTGAGGTTGAAATGATAACTTTAGGGGAAAGGGTTTTCATTTTAAACTTTTTGTTTTGTTTTCTTTTTTTTTTTTTACAATGGCCTTGTTACTTCATCGAAAATCTATGTTTAATTTAAACTTGTACTTTTTAAAGACTTTCCAACTACTTATTCTACGACCACTGTTGACTGGGTTCTAGAGAATAAAAGACGTCGAAGATCAGTGCCAAACAAGTGCCAGGACAAGTTTTGTTTTCTGGTAGGAACACTTTATCGACTACTTTGTATATTTCAAATTGTTTTTACCATCACTAAGAATGCGGAAAATAATTTGAATGAAAATAACCAATAGAGATGTCACGTAGCTCTCATATATTGTTTGTAATGAGAATATTTCACAAATATTTTCAACAAATTCCATCCAAGTTCTCTCTCGGTCCATCCCGTGTGTCAAATAGTTTCCTGGTGCGCACCATTTGCGTCGGCAGAGTTAGAACGTTGCCCCCTTCTTGTTGCTTTTCGTCCCAAAAAAACAGGTTCACAATGGGACAATGAGTTTCTATCAGTTCAGTTGGAGGTTAATCGTTGCGAATAGCAGACGGCAAGGAGCATATTCTCCACGAAGTCTCCCGCGCTGATCTCTGCGGGCGTTGCTTTCCCTTCTCTAGTTGTCGTGGTAGTTGCTTCCCCTTCCTAATGACGATTGTCATTGAAGCCAGCCACTTAACACATAGACAGATAGTGTGGGTCTCTGTTGTAGATCCCAGGGCCACTGTTCTAAGACGCCGCGTCAGCAGACCTTTTCGTCTAGTGAAGGATTTGTAGTCCCACAGGAAACCAGCCACGAAATTAGCTGGTATTTTCTCTGCATTGCACTTTGCAGGTATGTCTGCAAGTATCTTGTGCAAGTATCTACTCTGCCCCATTGTCATCTTCGGCCGTGTCAGGAAGGTGTGCCAATGAATCTCCCTTGCACCGTCCCACGCGCCACTACGGCCAGTGCATCGCTTGAATTGATTCACTATCGTTCTTGGTATTCACGTTCTTGGTATTCACGTTGGTGAGGGCAAATGTACAAATGTATGTAAGTGGAATGCAGTGTCGGCGACAGTGAACTCTGCAGGCCAGATCTAAATGAACTCGTAATCGTAGCCACCATAGACATTTTATGTTCAATGTGATCGTCTCACATCTTTGATCACATGTAAGAAACATCACTCATCTCATCACCTTGGTCCTTCATTGAGTGATTGCCCTTGATTTTACATTATAGCAAAGAGTCAATCCGAACATCTACAAATAAGTTAATTGACATAATCTCCCTTGCGTAGAACCAATAAGTTTGCATTACACAGTTCCTTGCAGCATCTTGTCTTAGGGTGCGAATGAAATCTCTTAATATTTCTCTAGTTGTTTCATTTCAACCCTTTTAAAAATGTATGCAACAACATTTTCTGTGAAATTTCGATTATTTTTTTTATTATTTGTATTTGTAATTATACTGTTGAAAGAAAATAAGAGTTAATAAGGCCGAACTATGTCATAAGCATGGAATCAAAAAGTAACTTGTGTTTAATAAGGCCGAACTATGTCATAAGCATGGAATCAAAAAGTAACCTATGTTTAATAAGGCCGAACTATGTCATAAGCATGGAATCAAAAAGTAACTTATGTTTAATAAGGCCGAACTATGTCATAAGCATGGAATCAAAAAGTAACTTATGTTTAATAAGGCCGAACTATGTCATAAGCATGGAATCAAAAAGTAACCTATGTTTAATAAGGCCGAACTATGTCATAAGCATGGAATCAAAAAGTAGCCTATGTTTAGTAAGGCCGAACTATGTCATAAGCATGGAATCAAAAAGTAACCTATGTTGAATAAGGCCGATCTATGTCATAAGCATGGAATCAAAAAGTAACCTATGTTTAATAAGGCCGAACTATGTCATAAGCATGGAATCAAAAAGTAACTTATGTTTAATAAGGCCGAACTATGTCATAAGCATGGAATCAAAAAGTAACTTATGTTTAATAAGGCCGAACTATGTCATAAGCATGGAATCAAAAAGTAACCTATGTTTAATAAGGCCGAACTATGTCATAAGCATGGAATCAAAAAGTAACTTATGTTTAATAAGGCCGAACTATGTCATAAGCATGAAATCAAAAAGTAACTTATGTTTAATAAGGCCGAACTATGTCATAAGCATGGAATCAAAAAGTAACTTATGTTTAATAAGGCCGAACTATGTCATAAGCATGGAATCAAAAAGTAACCTATGTTTAATAAGGCCGAACTATGTCATAAGCATGGAATCAAAAAGTAACCTATGTTTAATAAGGCCGAACTATGTCATAAGCATGGAATCAAAAAGTAACCTATGTTTAATAAGGCCGAACTATGTCATAAGCATGGAATCAAAAAGTAACCTATGTTTAATAAGGCCGAACTATGTCATAAGCATGGAATCAAAAAGTAGCCTATGTTTAATAAGGCCGAACTATGTCATAAGCATGGAATCAAAAAGTAACCTATGTTGAATAAGGCCGATCTATGTCATAAGCATGGAATCAAAAAGTAACCTATGTTTAATAAGGCCGAACTATGTCATAAGCATGGAATCAAAAAGTAACTTATGTTTAATAAGGCCGAACTATGTCATAAGCATGGAATCAAAAAGTAGCCTATGTTTAATAAGGCCGAACTATGTCATAAGCATGGAATCAAAAAGTAACCTATGTTGAATAAGGCCGATCTATGTCATAAGCATGGAATCAAAAAGTAACCTATGTTGAATAAGGCCGAACTATGTCATAAGCATGGAATCAAAAAGTAACCTATGTTTAATAAGGCCGAACTATGTCATAAGCATGGAATCAAAAAGTAACCTATGTTTAATAAGGCCGAACTATGTCATAAGCATGGAATCAAAAAGTAACCTATGTTTAATAAGGCCGAACTATGTCATAAGCATGAAATCAAAAAGTAACCTATGTTGAATAAGGCCGATCTATGTCATAAGCATGGAATCAAAAAGTAGCCTATGTTGAATAAGGCCGATCTATGTCATAAGCATGAAATCAAAAAGTAACCTATGTTGAATAAGGCCGATCTATGTCATAAGCATGGAATCAAAAAGTAGCCTATGTTGAATAAGGCCGATCTATGTCATAAGCATGAAATCAAAAAGTAACCTATGTTGAATAAGGCCGAACTATGTCATAAGCATGAAATCAAAAAGTAACCTATGTTTAATAAGGCCGAACTATGTCATAAGCATGAAATCAAAAAGTAACCTATGTTGAATAAGGCCGATCTATGTCATAAGCATGAAATCAAAAAGTAACCTATGTTTAATAAGGCCGAACTATGTCATAAGCATGGAATCAAAAAGTAACCTATGTTTAATAAGGCCGAACTATGTCATAAGCATGAAATCAAAAAGTAACCTATGTTTAATAAGGCCGAACTATGTCATAAGCATGAAATCAAAAAGTAACCTATGTTTAATAAGGCCGAACTATGTCATAAGCATGAAATCAAAAAGTAACCTATGTTGAATAAGGCCGATCTATGTCATAAGCATGGAATCAAAAAGTAACCTATGTTGAATAAGGCCGATCTATGTCATAAGCATGGAATCAAAAAGTAACCTATGTTTAATAAGGCCGAACTATGTCATAAGCATGAAATCAAAAAGTAACCTATGTTTAATAAGGCCGAACTATGTCATAAGCATGAAATCAAAAAGTAACCTATGTTTAATAAGGCCGAACTATGTCACAAGCATGAAACCAAAAAGTAACCTATGTTTAATAAGGCCGAACTATGTCATAAGCATGAAATCAAAAAGTAACCTATGTTTAATAAGGCCGAACTATGTCACAAGCATGGAATCAAAACGTATGTTTAAAATGTGTTTCTATTTGATTGTCTCACAGAAGTGTGAGGACGGCCCTGACCTTTGCTCTGTACATACCTGCGAAGTGAAGACAGATCTACAGCCAAACAGTCATATGGAGCTCAATGTCAACATGGACATAGATTTAGCCAAACTGTTGATTGAAAAAGTAAATAACGGGCCATCACTCTTAGTGATCTCGTGTGCTGTTGTTTTTTTTTTAAATAATTTTAACGTTTTGAAACTCACACACTGGTGTAGAAAACAATGCTACCATTAAAAGATATATGTTAGGCTACTGCCCAGTTTCTCTGTCTCTTTTTAGAGAGCTAATCTCAACTTACTCTGTCTGTCTGTCTGTCTGGTAAAAAGTTTGTGCACATTAGTTCTTCCGCACTAATTGTCGGATCAAGTTGAAACATTGCACAATTATTCATTCAAGACATGAATACAAAAAATATAACCAACAATTTTTTTTATACCGACAAGGGAAATGAATCTTTCAGTATTCACATATATTGCTAAATATGTAGGGTTTTGTCCCCTTGGAAAATTGAACACCTTAATTCTTCTACACCCATTCTCAGATCAAGTTGAATATTTAAATAATTATTTATTGTACCTAACATAACATGAATATTTTTTTAAAATCGATTAGTCAATTAATTATTGAGATATAGTTGTAAATGCGGAGTTCTTTCCATTTAATAATTTTTTTTGTTATGGAAATCTTTACATATACTATTTTCGTTATATAGATGTAAATTGGCTTTATATTATTCTGCAAAAGGTTTACTTTCTGACGCATAGGAAAATGCTTTTAAAACAAGCATAAAATGTTTTTTAAGCCAGCCATATAGTCTTGTAGCCTGCTGCTACATTTTATTATCAACGATTTTTTAATATTTGTATCAATATGTATTAAATTTGCATATGTATATTTTGTCTACACTAGGAGTTCAACACTCTACATTTTATAAGTGACATAGAAATCAAAGAACCCAAACATTTTCTGTTTAAACCTTGGAGAGTTACACAACAGAAAGAGGTTTGCAGTTTACATTATATTGATAGAAATATATCGAAATATTATATACACATCACTAAAACATATTGGACCTCATTCACAAATAGTAAACAAACAACATTTAGCCACGTGGTTCTCTATCTCTTCTATGCAAATTACGTAATACAAACAGGCTGTCACATGACAGTTTTTTTTTCCATTGTTTTATCAATATTATCACGTGGCTAAATGTTGTTTGTTTATGATTGGGGAATGAGGTCCATTTAGCCTTACCTAAAGTACCATACTAAGTTCATTCTAATATTGCGAAATTAACTAATTCCCTGCTGGTGTTGCCTTGTTTTGACAATTAACCTAAAAATAAACAAAAACAAGTATCATAAAATAGATGTAAGTTGGCCTCCTTCAGTCGTACAATGACTATGGATCATCTCAAACACTTTTTCACGTAGGCTACCTGTGGAGCCCTATTTTGGAGAGACACTCCCGTCCACATATATCAAAGGTTGGGTGGCCCTCACTTTAGTGATAGAGGAGCCGGCCATTTTCCTTATGGCACGCTTTTCTTCCATAGCCAATGCCCATGTTTTTTCACTGTCCATAGCCCTCTTGGTCACCGTCTCTCTCCATCTAGTGCGGTATAGGGCTATGTCTTCCCAGGTGTCAGTATCAATGTTCACTGTTTTGAGGTTCTGTTTTATTACATCCATCATTTATCATCAAATAAAAAAGTTTCATTAATCGAGTCCTTCTCTAGCCAGCTCATTCTATTTATTTCTTACAATGCTGCTCTATGACAAGGAGTCTTTGCACAATCAGGTTTAGATCAATAGTCCAGCTCATGACTTCTACATTTGTCCAGCTCATGACTTCTACGTTTGTCCAGCTCATGACTTCTACATTTTTCCAGCTCATGACTTCTACATTTGTCCAGCTCATGACGTCTACATTTGTCCAGCTCATGACTTCTACATTTGTCCAGCTCATGATTTTTACATTTATCCAGCTCATGACTTCTACATTTGTCCAGCTCATGACGTCTACATTTGTCCAGCTCATGGCGTCTACATTTGTCCAGCTCATGACGTCTACATTTGTCCAGCTCATGACGTCTACATTTGTCCAGCTCATGGCGTCTACATTTGTCCAGCTCATGGCGTCTACATTTCTCCAGCTCATGACTTCTACATTTGTCCAGCTCATGGCGTCTACATTTGTCCAGTTCATGACGTCTACATTTGTCCAGCTCATGGCGTCTACATTTGTCCAGCTCATGGCGTCTACATTTGTCCAGCTCATGGCGTCTACATTTGTCCAGCTCATGGCGTCTACATTTGTCCAGCTCATGACGTCTACATTTGTCCAGCTCATGGCGTCTACATTAGTCCAGCTCATGACGTCTACATTTGTCCAGCTCATGACGTCTACATTTGTCCAGCTCATGGCGTCTACATTTGTCCAGCTCATGGCGTCTACATTTGTCCAGCTCATGACGTCTACATTTGTCCAGTTCATGACGTCTACATTTGTCCAGCTCATGACGTCTACATTTGTCCAGCTCATGACTTCTACATTTGTCCAGCTCATGACGTCTACATTTGTCCAGCTCATGACGTCTACATTTGTCCAGCTCATGACTTCTACATTTGTCCAGCTCATGACGTCTACATTTGTCCAGCTCATGACGTCTACATTTGTCCAGCTCATGACTTCTACATTTGTCCAGCTCATGACTTTTACATTTGTCCAGCTCATGGCGTCTACATTTGTCCAGCTCATGGCGTCTACATTTGTCCAGCTCATGACGTCTACATTTGTCCAGCTCATGGCGTCTACATTTGTCCAGCTCATGGCGTCTACATTTGTCCAGCTCATGACTTCTACATTTGTCCAGCTCATGACGTCTACATTTGTCCAGCTCATGACGTCTACATTTGTCCAGCTCATGACGTCTACATTTGTCCAGCTCATGACGTCTACATTTGTCCAGCTCATGACGTCTACATTTGTCCAGCTCATGACGTCTACATTTGTCCAGCTCATGACGTCTACATTTGTCCAGCTCATGACGTCTACATTTGTCCAGCTCATGACTTCTACATTTGTCCAGCTCATGACTTCTACATTTGTCCAGCTCATGACGTCTACATTTGTCCAGCTCATGACTTCTATATTTGTCCAGCTCATGACGTCTACATTTGTCCAGCTCATGACTTCTACATTTGTCCAGCTCATGACGTCTACATTTGTCCAGCTCATGACTTCTACATTTGTCCAGCTCATGACGTCTACATTTGTCCAGCTCATGACTTCTACATTTGTCCAGCTCATGACTTCTACATTTGTCCAGCTCATGACGTCTACATTTGTCCAGCTCATGACGTCTACATTTGTCCAGCTCATGACTTCTACATTTGTCCAGCTCATGACTTCTACATTTGTCCAGCTCATGACGTCTACATTTGTCCAGCTCATGACTTCTACATTTGTCCAGCTCATGACGTCTACATTTGTCCAGCTCATGACGTCTACATTTGTCCAGCTCATGGCGTCTACATTTGTCCAGCTCATGGCGTCTACATTTGTCCAGCTCATGACGTCTACATTTGTCCAGCTCATGGCGTCTACATTAGTCCAGCTCATGACGTCTACATTTGTCCAGCTCATGACGTCTACATTTGTCCAGCTCATGGCGTCTACATTTGTCCAGCTCATGGCGTCTACATTTGTCCAGCTCATGACGTCTACATTTGTCCAGTTCATGACGTCTACATTTGTCCAGCTCATGACGTCTACATTTGTCCAGCTCATGACTTCTACATTTGTCCAGCTCATGACGTCTACATTTGTCCAGCTCATGACGTCTACATTTGTCCAGCTCATGACTTCTACATTTGTCCAGCTCATGACGTCTACATTTGTCCAGCTCATGACGTCTACATTTGTCCAGCTCATGACTTCTACATTTGTCCAGCTCATGACTTTTACATTTGTCCAGCTCATGGCGTCTACATTTGTCCAGCTCATGGCGTCTACATTTGTCCAGCTCATGACGTCTACATTTGTCCAGCTCATGGCGTCTACATTTGTCCAGCTCATGGCGTCTACATTTGTCCAGCTCATGACTTCTACATTTGTCCAGCTCATGACGTCTACATTTGTCCAGCTCATGACGTCTACATTTGTCCAGCTCATGACGTCTACATTTGTCCAGCTCATGACGTCTACATTTGTCCAGCTCATGACGTCTACATTTGTCCAGCTCATGACGTCTACATTTGTCCAGCTCATGACGTCTACATTTGTCCAGCTCATGACGTCTACATTTGTCCAGCTCATGACTTCTACATTTGTCCAGCTCATGACTTCTACATTTGTCCAGCTCATGACGTCTACATTTGTCCAGCTCATGACTTCTATATTTGTCCAGCTCATGACGTCTACATTTGTCCAGCTCATGACTTCTACATTTGTCCAGCTCATGACGTCTACATTTGTCCAGCTCATGACTTCTACATTTGTCCAGCTCATGACGTCTACATTTGTCCAGCTCATGACTTCTACATTTGTCCAGCTCATGACTTCTACATTTGTCCAGCTCATGACGTCTACATTTGTCCAGCTCATGACGTCTACATTTGTCCAGCTCATGACTTCTACATTTGTCCAGCTCATGACTTCTACATTTGTCCAGCTCATGACGTCTACATTTGTCCAGCTCATGACTTCTACATTTGTCCAGCTCATGACGTCTACATTTGTCCAGCTCATGACGTCTACATTTGTCCAGCTCATGACTTCTACATTTGTCCAGCTCATGGCGTCTACATTTGTCCAGCTCATGACTTCTACATTTGTCCAGCTCATGATGTCTACATTTGTCCAGCTCATGACTTCTACATTTGTCCAGCTCATGACGTCTACATTTGTCCAGCTCATGACTTTTACATTTGTCCAGCTCATGACGTCTACATTTGTCCAGCTCATGACGTCTACATTTGTCCAGCTCATGACGTCTACATTTGTCCAGCTCATGACTTCTACATTTGTCCAGCTCATGACTTCTACATTTGTCCAGCTCATGACGTCTACATTTGTCCAGCTCATGACGTCTACATTTGTCCAGCTCATGACGTCTACATTTGTCCAGTTCATGACGACTACATTTGTCCAGCTCATGACGTCTACATTTGTCCAGCTCATGACTTCTACATTTGTCCAGCTCATGACTTCTACATTTGTCCAGCTCATGACTTCTACATTTGTCCAGCTCATGACTTCTACATTTGTCCAGCTCATGACTTCAGCAAAACTTTTGATTTGTACATCCCCACAATAACTTCAACAGTCTCAGATCTGAATTTAAAATCAAGAGTTGAATTTGGGCCAATCTAAAAGTAAAGGCGAGAGATACTAGTTACGTAAATGCCGGTGTCCAATAGGCATAGTAATCAAGACTAGTGAAGACTATTCCTTTAAAGTTATGTTAGAAATCATAGAGAATACCTCATTAATTCTTGAGTCAGACAGGAATACCAATGAATTGGCAGAATTTAAGTCGTTGGTTAAGATGCATGACCTAGGCACACGTGTAGGACGTTATCATCCTCTTTTGAAGCAACGTCTGTATTTAAATATCTTGACAATTTGACTTAATACAGGTATTTGTTCAATATAAAATTGTATTCGACAAATACTTTCAGTCAGTAACATCCTTCCACTTCGTTCAGCCTGGAGATCAAGTGAACATTTGGATCATTATTGGGAGCCTCATGGCAAGTTTGATTGTTCTAGCCATCGTGTGTGTCATTCTGTGGAAGGTAAGCATAATTGTTCTAGCCATCGTGTGTGTCATTCTGTGGAAGGTAAGCTTGATTGTTCTAGCCATCGTGTGTGTCATTCTGTGGAAGGTAAGTTTGATTGTTCTAGCCATCGTGTGTGTCATTCTGTGGAAGGTAAGCTTGATTGTTCTAGCCATCGTGTGTGTCATTCTGTGGAAGGTAAGCTTGATTGTTCTAGCCATCGTGTGTGTCTTTCTGTGGAAGGTAAGCTTGATTGTTCTAGCCATCGTGTGTGTCATTCTGTGGAAGGTAAGTTTGATTGTTCTAGCCATTGTGTGTTTCATTCTGTGGAAGGTAAGCTTGATTGTTCTAGCCATCATGTGTGTCATTCTGTGGAAGGTAAGCTTGATCCTTGCTATTGTCTCTAGGAGTATGATGCCTAGATTGACACATGAAATTCGTAGAACATAATTATCTTCTCTTATAAGTACCGTCTGTAATCTATAAGATAAGTAGTTTAATAATTGTAGGTAAATAGTTTCTTAAAATTTCAGCTGCCCATTTTTTGTTACATTTATTGTAACACTATCTATCTATCTACAAAGACTAATCCTCCCAATATACTTGTGTTTAAGGTTGGATTTTTCAAACGCACCCAACGTTTAGAGCTTCAGAAGGATAGGAAAGAATTTTGGCAAACTGTGCAGGCAACTAAAGCAGATTTGGGAGAACAAAATCAATGGTTTTGACCTAACAAAATGTCAGCATGGTTTTGTGTTTACACGTTGACTTTCTAGAGTGAAAATGAAAACAATGAATTGTTCATTTAGTTCAAACATTAAGTAACAATACATGATTTGTTACAATGTAGACCATTTTAAAATCTTTTTTTTTTCAGTCACATTTAAAAATTTGATTTCACATTAAAAAATGTAGATTAAGAACTAACATCCACGAAATTCATAATAGCCTTGTGCTGGCCACATGAAATCATCATTAACAGTTGGCCTCTAAAATTTATATTAACAAAATCAATCATTAACTTGTTTGGGTTTTTTTTTCATGAATCTCATTAATTTTATTTCCGTTGTATTATTTTTCAATTTAATTGATTACTTTAATTACCTCATGAATGACAGTGACAGGGTTGAGCCTGTGTAGTTATTAGCATTAGCTTTTGTCTGTGAGTTACACTTTAATAAGCCAAGACACTGGTTGCATTCAGGTACATCATGTTATGGGTTACAACAAAGTATTTTCCACATTGAATCATTAACAAATTGTGAAGTAATGCTGAATGTCCCTGTCAACTATTATCAATTATTATCAAATGTTGTGTTTGCACTGAGTTAATGTCATAGAGAGAGTAGGGAATTGCTTTATCCTATTGGAGATACTATTTTTTTTTTATTTAATCAATATGTGAAGAATTATGTTATGCTTATTGTGTATTATGTATTTTTAAATGTATGTCTAGACAAGTGGCCCAATATTTTGATGCAGATGTATGACAATAAATGTATTAAATTATTAAACCCATATATACCAGACCCTGAAAATACTTGGTACTTAAAATGTATATAGGCTCTTGTTGAATAAGTCAATCTTATTGTAGTTAGCACACAGAAACTATTTGGATGCAAAAAAAGTCAACTTAGCAAATAAAATATATTCCATATATATTAAACAGCATTAAAAATTAGACTGTTCACTACTTTTAATTTAAAATTTGAATGCCATAAAATACTATTTATTAAGAAGAACTACTTTAAGAAATGAGTAAATAAAAGCCATTGAATATTAAAAAATGAAATGTAATTGCCTGTTTTCAAGAGTATTGTTTCCAATCAAATGACAAAAAAAAAAAAAACTGGCTGCAATGAATAATATAAGCAATGCCAATTCTTTCATAATAGTTACAAAAAAACAAGCATCTGTATTAGTTAATATATATATATATATATATATATATATATATATATATATATATAAATATTCTGTGAAGACAGTCTCTGCATAATGTTGTAACTAAGCGAACCAATCAAACAGCAAAGGCACAAACAGACCACTTTTTATTGAGTAGGTAAAAATATGAAAAAAAAAAAGAATTTTTTTAATCTAATGCATCAAAACATTGTAAATGACCAGTATGGTAGTCCAACCAAATCTTGGCTAATAAATAAATGCATATAACAATCATTGCTTCTATATAAGTTATTTGGAATACAGAAAATTAAAATGGATAAAATTCAAGTCATTAAACAATAATAAAATGTAAATTGAACAAAGCATTGCGAATGATTTGAATCACAGTAATTACATCTGTTGTTAAATAACAAGCATGCTTTTATTGAAACGTTTCCTTTTTAAATTAAGATCAAGGGTTTTTAGGTGAGGGAGAGGTCAAAAGTAATCATCATCTTCGTTTATCAAACTCATTAAAAGAGATTCTTTGAAATGTGTGCCAGACTAGTATAAACATTAGCTTGTTTTGGAGATTCAAAGAAGTATGTAGTAATATATAAACAAACATTAAAATGTAACTACTACAAATAAACACTAAAATCAAATCAAGTGTAATATATAAACAAACATTAAAATGTAACTACTACAAATAAACACTAAAATCAAATCAAAAATGTTTATGCATAATCAATAAGTAAAATCCATTTTTAAGCGATAAGCTGGAAACTCTCTTCACTAAAACAATGACATGTGAAGAAACATTGATCAAGCTCAACAGACAAAATAAGATTAACCCAAACTAAATTTCATGGGAACGTCTAGAAACACATTTTTTTAATATTTGGATAAAACAGGTCTCACTTTCAAATAAAGCTAATGTGTGCAATTAAGATGCATATCAGAGCAGAGCAGACTAAAAACTTGATAAAAACAAAACAGTAAGACTTTTTTTCTAAGAAACTAAAATATCCATCTGTTTTTTTTTATGCATACATAGTGAATATGAATACCAAGACTTATAGTTCAATCACTTTAAAACTAATTCCCATTTTAAAACAAAATTTGTGGAGACACTGACTTGTGACTTTTTTTTTTTTTTTTTTTTTTTTGCATTTTCCTCTAACAAATCATGTTTAGAGAGAATCTCTTATTTTGGAGTTTATTTTCGAGTTTTTTTTAATGGAATAAAGTAGTTTCAATTATGCCAAAACAAAAGTCTTTTGGCGTGAGAAAACATTGCAAATCAGTTTTATTTCATTAACTCCAAAGTAAAAAAGTAAAAAAAAAATTTAACCAAAATACAAATATGAAAACAATTATAACCTACCTATATAACAGCACTATGGTTGTACTAGAAGAAAAAAGAACAGATTACATTGACTGTGTCCATGCGGCGCCTTCGACATACATGTGTCTGGACAAAAGTGAAAAAGAGACTCAATAAAATAGACCTACAGCCTTTCTAACCTTTCAGTGTATTTCTGATGAATCAAACATTTGGGTAACATACTTACATTAAAATCACAAAGTAATGGCCTTCACAACAAACATGGCCAACTTAATGTCTCACTTCACAATTTGTTTCACACCTAATAAGAAATCCAACAACATTTAGAAGTACTATAACTAGAAATGAATATTTAGAAATTCAGAGACAAAAAATATAGCTTTCCAAAGTTCTCTATTGGTATACAAATTTTTTTAAACATACATGTGTTTAAAAAAGTATTTTCTTCTTAAATTTAATTTGGTATTTTAGTTAAACTGTCAATAAAATGTTGTCCCTGTAGCATTTGTTTCAAAGCTTTTTTTTTTATCTGTTGTTACTTGAGGTTAAAAATCACTAATGGTAAAATCATTTCCTGTCAATAATAGAATTTTTGATTCTATTACAATGCTAATTAAAACATCAATAAAATATTTTGTCACTGACATTTTTTTTTGTTTTATAGACATGCTCATTCACAACCTGAAAAAGTAAAAAAAAAAACAAAAAAAAAAACATATGACTGACATGCTCAAATCAATTCACAAAGTTAAAAACTTTGATTGCAAGGTATCATTCAAACTAAATTTTAAAAAATGAAACTTTACTGTAGGCGCATATGACCATGTGAATAAAAATATTTATTTAAAGTATATAGATTAAAGGTTTTCTATGGCAATAAATACAACAACAGGCCATAATTCTTAGTCTATATATATAACAAAATTTAAGATATATCCCCCTCCCCTCCACATTGTAGATTTTGTTTATTCTGCAGATTAGATTTTTAATTTCCAAAATGTTAAAGTATGAATTATACACCAATCTTTACTTTCTACAGCAATGTCATGTTTGTACAAACTAACAGAAATGAAATGTGTATGTATTTTTATGAAATACTCATGAATTCTGAGGTTTAGTGATTTTTTAAAAAATTGAAAATGCTTTTTTATTTTACTAGTAAAATTTCCTTTGACAACAAAACACTTCATTCAATGACAAGCTAACTGACAAACTAACTATTCCTCTCTTTGTAAAATACTTAATTGATTTTTTTGTTGAGGTGAAGCAACTAATGGATTTTCAGTTGCGAAATTTACCTTTAAATTCATAAAATAAAAAAAAAAGAACTTAAAAAAAAACGTAATTTTGCAACTAAAATAACATTTGAACGATAGAACACTAAATACAATTTTTTAAAATTTTAATTAGAAAAAAAGTTCATTTTCACAGATGGCCTAAAACACTGCATTATGGGGAATTCTTATTGAACATTTTTTAAAATTATCATGGGTACTTTTTATTGAAAAAAATTATAATAATTATAAGTAGCTAAAAACATAAGGTTTTCTCTTAAAAAAACAACAACAGATAAGTTTCTCAGAGTATATATGTGTGTGTGTGTGTATTTAGAGACTGAACAGAGATGACGTCTTATCCAACCCAATTTTATAGGTAATTAAGACAAGAAGTTTAACAATGTTTTTAATTTGTTTATGACACAGTCAGTAAAATAATAAGCTACTAAATTAAACAATGTTAAAATAAACAACATATTAATATATCCTTTGATCTTCGCATCATGAGAAAAAAAAATAGTATATTATACAAAGAAAAAAAATATGGAGGTTACTTCCAATTGCATTTTAGATCTAACCAATACTATATTGCTTTGAAAAAGTCACATTATAGAGCATTAGGAGCTAGATAGTTTAACAAATTGCTTTAACTGAAAACATAAAGGCCCACAATGAAGATTTTTTATTTCAAACTTTTTCCCCCCCCCTGTAAATGTAAGTTTCAATGTTTCCTCAAAGCAATGAATTTTAGTTGATATTTGATTGGAAAAAAAAATGTACATGTACCATTACTCTTTTTGGAAGCTATTTTGTTTTCACGCAGTAATTTGCTTCAACATTTCTTGTATAAATTTGGGTGACCATCATCAAATGTATTCAATTAGAATAACAATCCTACTGTCTATAAGAATATTAAAAGGTACATCTGGGTGCATCCATAGTCATTCAAGTCAGAAGTACCGGTAGCCATTTATATATACCAGTCTATAGTTCGTAAACATCATGCAACAGTAATATTGAGTATGATTACAGTAAACAGAACTAGTATATATTTGTAATTCACTGCTGTGTTAGTCTCTATTCAAACAAATCTTTATATTAGATTTGTTACATTTATCTATTCAACTAGTGAGGAAAGAAGAAAACAAATTATTGTTCTGTTTGTTTGTGCTGATCAAAAAACAAAATTAAAGCTTCTAAATAATTTATGCTTTTTTTTGGTGTTTCACAAGAATTTCAGAAACATTTTATAACAAATACATTTAAGATATTCTAATACAACAATATTTAGGTAGACAGGTCCTGTTCTGACAGTGTAAAAAAAAAAAGGATGTCAAAATTTAGATATTTTATATAGAGCGAGCCAAGGTCTATTGACATTAAGTGGGGAAAATTCTGAGGCAGTTAGCTCAGAATTTCTAAAATGCATACAACCCAATGCCAAAAAACTAAGAACTCAGAACTTTCAAAATGCATAAGAACCAATGCCATTAAACGACAACTGACCAACAGAAATAGATTTTACTATTTACAGTCAAATGATGAAATTCAGATATCCATGATGGGTTTGCAAGATGAAAAAATGTACAAAATCTAAATGATATATGAGCAGTTGAGTAAAAAACTAATTGCATTATTTATCACAGCTTAGCAGGCAGTGCTTCTAATGCTAGGGAAAGTAGATTACTGTATGTTGGACATGAAGCCCATGTGGTATCCATCCTGTTCAGATGCTAAGATCATGAGCAAGTATACAGTGGACGTCCCAATCAAATCAAGAATGTAGCTGCACAAATGATAAATTTATTTAACAACAATTAATTGTCACGTTTCAAAACTCTTTGGAGAAAAGCAAAATGTTGCATGGTAGAAGTCTTGAAATGTTAATTGTTAATTATTTAAGTTCTAGCTAGCATTATGATGATATGATGCATCATATGTCACAGTAGCCAACTAGCAGAGTCTCATTTTTTCCATTGCTGTTAAATAATTGAAAAAAATTTTTGACTTGAAAACGTATCCAGATAGATCTATGAATCTAAAATAAACTATAAACAAAAATGACAAGTACACTTTCAGAATCATTTTGAAAACGTGAAATTAAGCAGTTCAAAGTTTGACTGATTTCCAAACAGGCATATTGACTTTTATTACAGAATAAAATACATAACTATATGGATGCAGGGAAGGAATTTCACAGTTGCTGGAATGAAGATGATTCAGGTTTTATTTTGTGTTGAGCCAAATATGGCTTAAGGTTCTTTTAGGAATCTTGACGTCTTTTAACAACAAAGAATAGATTTATCACTATAAAGTTTACATTTGAATACAGCATAACATTTAAATTCCCTTTGAATTCCATTAATTCTTTTTATTGTGTAGATTCTGATGTAAGTCAAGTCTTTCATTCAGTTAAAAGCAGATGTATATTACTGGTACATTACTTGTTGATTTTCTTATCTAGATGTACAACCAAACTATGAAATTATTCTTTGGTATACAGCTAAGTGCATTACATCACATCTAACAGTAAAATGGAATAACAGAAAAGCAAATGAATCAAAAATAAAGATTGCAATGTTTTTAAGAAAGAATACTTTTTTTTTTTCATTGCCAACAATGATTCTTGTGACATCATATTCGATGTTTCCATTCTTAGCACATTGTTTTCTATAAGCTTTCCAATCAGGCAAAACAAAAACAAAACATTGAAAGTTACATAGACCCCTGGATCGGGTAATTTTTTAAATAATATGTAACAACAAACTTAATAATAAGTTGGGATATTCTAAACTGAGATGAGCCCTCACGTTGAAGTCAATAATGTTTGCAACCAGTGGACATATTTGCCGAGCAGCATATGATTATATTTTGAAGAAGATTCCAATTTTTGTTTGGTATTGACCGATTCTAATTCCTGAGCAATTAAAAATGTTTTGTGTCTCTTTAAAGCTTCTTCCCCTTGATCTCGGTACACTGAAAAGCCATTGGAGGATTTACAAGACAACTTAGTGTCCTGATCCAATGGATGTGTGTTTAACATGAAACAAAACAAGAATCTCCTGCAAGAAAATACAAAACAAACTGTTATATATAAATAAATGATGAGATGTAAGGCTGACTTTAATTAATTGAATGATGTGCTATTAAATATTTTGATTAATTATTAGAAGCCTGAATGTTGCAAAGTCACTATTGTATTTGTGGTCTGTGTGTCAGTCTGTCACGTTTCGAACTAAAAAGAAAAGCTATGACAATCCAATATTTATTGCTTCCAATTTACTAGATCTACATAAAATCAGCTTATAAGACACTATTTTTTTTTAGTACCCCACATTGGTAAAGCAATTGCTCCTTTTTGACTATTGTAAGTGATAACATTTGATTTTATAATTCAATTAAGTAGCATAACCACTTTTGATGCAAGATTTAAATACATAAAATCTTACGACTGTTTTGTGATCCATGTATACTATCAACAGTTGTGCAGCACAGACGTCCTTTAACATTTTAATTTTTAATTAACGCATAGTCATAACACGTTTTTTTCTAACGTGATGAAAAAGAGTTTGAATTATTTGATAAATATAGATTATGTCTCAATGGTTATTACTAGGCGCAGATGTTATACAAACTCCTCACACCACATTTTTGTACAGGATTTCTATTATGTAATGAGATGATTGAGGATAATTTTTTATGATTTCTTCAATAAAAAAATATCATTACAAATCATCTACCTGAATAAACTTCTTTATATAAAGATTTATGCACATCATCACAATTGACACCTTTTTAACCCACTCCAATGGGAGCTTTAGGCAACCTTAAATATGTGAGAATAAGACTATAATAAACAGACTACCTGTGATACCATAATGTCTCATGCCCTGGATAAGAGCGGATAAGATCACAAACATAAGCCATTTCTCTGTGAACAAGCTGCCCTGGGCTAATAGAAAGCAGTGATAGTTTCTCCTGTCTCTTGTGCAGTTCAGTCAGGAGAAACTGTCGATAGTGAAAGCCACTATGGTCAGATATGTGTGTTGAGTTCCAAGCTTCTGTTTCTTTCATCTCAGATAAAAGAACCTGAAATTATATTTATTTTTTTAATAAAAACTTTAATTGCTATTAAAATATATATATATATATATATATATAAGTTTAGAAACCCCAAATTAATAATTATCAAAAATCTCCTTTTAAGTTTTGATTTATAATATTTTTAAATCTGAATATGAAAAACTACCATTGCAATTAGTTTATATAAATACCTGTAAGGAACAGTTCAGACAATGCTGTATAATCCATATTCTATGAGACCATGCATGGTAGTTACACTGATACCTTTCAGCTGCTCTTGCACAGACTCTCATCTCTAACTGGGTATGTAACTTAAACAATCTACTACACTCCAGAGACTGGTCCATACTTAAAAGACCATCATTCTCTGGACTAGCTACAATATCGACATCTATTAGATCCATACTTATGGAACTATCAGCATTGTTCTCTGGTACTGCTGCAACAGAGCCATTACTGTCTAAGCTTGAAGATAAGCAGTGATCTAATAGCTGCTGGAAAAGCCACCTCCTGGAGAAGAAATACAACCTTTGCATAAAAGAGGAATGCTAAATGTGAAGCTAAAGGAAGCTTCTCCATTTCTCACTAAAAATGTTTAAAATATTTAAAATTTTTATCACATCCACCATGTCAAACTGATGCTTATTTGTTGCAAAGATGATTAGCTATAATTTTTTAATCTTTATTATTATGAAAGCAAGATAAAAATAGAACAATAGATTTTCATAATATTCTAGTATCTATAAAGTAAATGTGTAATTTACCTATTTACTTTACCTGTGTATAAATGTTTCTGCACTTTTGGGATGCTTAGAGAGTACTAGAGCTCCAAACTGTAAATCATCAGCTATGTTGAGAAACCCACTTTCAACGAGTTCCTTTCTGAAGCAAAAAATATGTAAGACCCTTATGAGATATATTTAGAGTATTTTTGAGCATTAATCTTGGGACCAAAAGAGTAGATGGAATTAGGCAGGAAATATGACATGTTTAGAGAGGATCAAAGGAATGATGATAGAGACGCTTAGAAATAAGATTCGACTGCCATTTTCCCCCTGTAATTAAACGCTTTGAAGGTTTGCTAAGTTTTATTCAGTTATTTGAAGAGTGTCTGAATTCCGAGAAGCTGTGTGAACTTGCATGAGATAGAATAGTTTTAATTGGAGCATAACACTAATAAAAATGTCACAAACTTAATTAAAATATATAGTGCAATAATTAAAGGTTGCAGATAATGATATTGAAAATGAATTATTAAAAATGTATTATTATAAATACAAATATAAAGATTGTATGTATGTTGATACTTCTTCTAAAATAAATAATTACTATCAACAGTATATTAGGCTTTCCTCACCTAACATTCCAGGCTGTATAGTTGTCAGGATTAAAAAGGATCAGTGCTCTTGTTAGATTCAAAACTTCAGTAGGATCTGAAATACCAACATCCATTTAAGATAATCATCTATCAACATTCAACCCTTCACTATAAGCTATGTATGAGATATTAAGTGTACTTAGGCCATTACAATGAATGAAATTGTAGATTTGGTCTTAGCTCTTAATTACTATAATGTAAACCTTAAGATGATTCTACAATTATTATGCTTCATAAGTATGGCTCTTGCAAAAGCTAGACAATAAAAACTTAGTATAGATCTGTAGTATTTACCAATGAATTTGACCAAAGGGTTCTGACTTCTCCATCCAATCAACCTTGTGGCCACATATTTCATTAAAACTTTTACTGCCCAGGCTTCCACGCCAAGTTTGTGTTCTTGCAGTAGAAATGGACTTCTGTTATGTGTAGGCTCCAAGACAGGCAAAATATCATACTCATCACTAAGTACAAATAAAAATGATCTATACTAAATAAAATTCACAAGAAGTAATAATAATTGTCACATCTTACTCTCATTGAAAGCATTAAGACTTATACACTTCTCTTAAATAACAGGATAGTGTACATTAATTATATATAAAGTGGTGGCATAGTGGCTGAGTGGTCAAGTGCTTGGCATTTCAAACCAAGGAATTTGGGTTTGAATCTCAGTAAAGATGGATTTTGAAGACGACTCTAAGTCGACCCAACTCTAATAGGTACCTAACATTAGTTGAGAAAAGTAAAGGCAGTTGGTTCGCCAAATGACACCAACTGTCATAGAAACAGATGACCTTCACAGCATCTGCCCCATAAATTGAAGGTCTGAAAGGGGTACTAGATCTATATATAATAAGAGTCTTTAAAAGCATCAAGAGACAGCAGATTCAGATAAAGAAAACAATAAAGTTAGTCAACAGTTAGTGACAATAGTAAAACAGATTTGTTTCTAGATATTTAGAACAATAAAAACAACAAAATATACTTAAAACTTTACAAAAAGAATTGGAAGAATTACAGAATGTAAATCAAATTGAAGCTTGCCTTTCTACTCAGAAAGATGCCAATTATTAAGAGCAACAAAAAAAACAGAGTTTGTGTCTAATTAACCTTCATGACTAGATTGATGAATTGATGCCCTTAAGACATAATAATCTTCTTTTTAAGTAACCTATGTGATTTATAAGTTAAGATAGATCTAAATCTACAGTGTGGTACATGCTCAGGATGTCAACATTTTTCATCTCAATGAATGATTCAAGGTTCGAACCCTACCCTATGGCCAGTGTTGAAGATTTAAACTAAGATGTAATAATCTTCATTTTGGAAAGAACATCCAAAAGGCAGACTAGACACTAGAGTCTACATTAAGAAAATCTCAGCCTCATGAGTCTGAGTCTAGTGACTTAAGACTAGTGAACTAACTAGATCTTGATTATCGACTATGTATGTAAAGTGTGTTGTAAGTTGAACATGTTGGTTTATTATTCTATCAGTAACTCCAGACTAGACCTATTCTAGATGAAACAGATCTAGATCTATATTCTATAAAACTTTTTGATCTAATAAATATCTAACTTTATCTACATCTATTCTATATCCCTCACTAGTCTATATAATACTATATAGATTGATTCTAGATCTACTATCTGAAATCTGATCTATTATAAAATCATTTTTTTCATTGATTCATTCATTGTATCATCAATCAATGATATCAGCATCATCATCATTATAATACATTACTAACTACTAACATTCACATTGACATGCAGCATCTACATGCTAAATTAATAAAATGATGTTTAAGTTATTGTTAAAAGTGTTTAGGTTTAAACTTTAAATACTTTGTTTTATGATTAATTTAGTGAAATTGAGTATTGTCTCAATTATAGTCAATACTCTCTGTAAACTCATTAAACACTGCATGAGTCAAGTCTTTGGACCTCATTCACCAATCGTAAACAAACAACATTTAGCCACGTGATTCTAATATCTTCTATACAAATTATGTAATCCATAAAGGCTGTCACGTGGTGGTATGTATTTTTCATTGTTTTATCAATATTATGACTTGGCTAAATGTGTTTATTTATGATTGGTGAATGAAGTCCATTCTTAAGTCTTAAGTTTATTTATTGTGACATTCACCATTGACATTGTATAGGGATGTTACAATATCCGGTGACACGCCCCTTTTATTAAGTCAAAAAACTGTTTCGACTTTTTTCTGACATTTTTTTTACATACCTTAAAGGTGCACTTTTTTAACCTATTAATTGAATACTTCTCTGTAAAAGAGTTATAGTTTTTGATTGACCAATAAAAATGGCTTCCGGGAATGAAATTACGCTTTCCCACTTGGAGTAGAAGGTTTCGTTTTATTAGACTTAAATAAAGGTTCGATTTCCCTTGTGTATAGTTTAAAAAGCTCAACATTCCCACGCCTTTTGACTCTCCAGTATTGTAGAGCATTTTTCTGGCTAAATTTCAGTGCTTTACTTTTCACATAATACTGTTCACTTTGGATGCTATTAATTTTTTAATATTTAGCAGTTGAATCCAATGCTGGAGGCCATTGTTAACCATTGTAATTTTAGCCTTCTTGTTTACATGCCAAGATAATAGTGATTGGTCAGATTGGTCATGTGACATTAAATAATTTTCTGATAGGTTGAATTATTATAGCAGTTTAAAAAAAACTTAGATTTACTGCTGCAGGGGTAAACGACTGTATAGAAAATACGAAAAACATGCATATATGTAACCCTGCCGGCAGGGTTACATATATGCATGTTTTTCGTATTTTAAAAAAAACTTAGACTGAAATGATGTCAAAATGGCTGACATTGATTTATTTCTGCAGTTACGCATTTTGAAATAGATGTAGATTTAGATCTAATGAGTATATAATATGCAGCTTAGTGTTCAGATATTTTAATAACAATAAACTTTCATTTGAAACATGTTTTTGGACTAGTTGATTAATATATATAAGAAATGGCAAGCATATTTATTCAACACATTCAAATCTCCTCACATCGTGCCCATTGGTTGCTATGATAAGGACAAGCACACATAGAAAATGTATTTTCTTTCATCCAGGAATCATACATAAATAATTCATATAAATTTAGAAGGCTCTTTCAAATCTACAACATATCAGACAACAAGATTCTTAAAATAATTTTTCTGAAAAAAATTGTAACATCCCTACATTGTAAATTTAGTTTAAATCATTATATATATATATGATTATTCATTGTTATGATTATATGATTGTAATTCTTAGAATTCTATTAAAATAGACATACTACATAGTGATACTGATAGTGTCACATAAATCTAGTCTTTAAGACTTTAAGTGAGTATGACATAGTCTATTTGTTTTACTAGCTAGGCCTTCGCCTTCACTCATCACTGGCGACACTGGCCTTCAATCATAAAGACATTTTCATTTACAAATAGAATCTAGATTCTAATACTTTATACTAATACTTAATAAATACTTCATTCAGAATCTAGAATAGTCTAGATCTAGATTTATTTAGTATAGATCTAAAGATGTCTAGGATTATCATTTTTTATTTTTAAATCTTTATAGAGTCTAGATATTTAGACAGATCTGTACAAAAATAAATTACATGTTAGGATCCCTTTTAAAAACGTTGTTTAAATCAGCAAATAGCCGAGGACCTCGGGAATCAGCCATATTGTTTCTTTTCATAAAGGTCATGTGACTAATCAGCTGTGCTGCGGTAATAGTTTACGGTGACTGTCTTTTTTTTTAACCTGTATAATAGATCTATATTGAATAACATTTTTTTTTCATCTACAATATTTTTCATTTAATTATTACGCATAGGAAAGGGGGGGGTGACTAAAAAGAGCTTCAATATTTTTTACTTTCTTAAGTGAATCGTTTGGAATCTACGAGTTTTTATTCTATTCTAGATCTAGGTTCAGATAAACAACACTTTTTTACTTTCTAGACTACTACTAGATTTTTATAGAATCTATTTTTTAATGTTTGATAATAAGATGTTACTTTTTAGAAGAGGGGAGAAAGCTAAGATTCATTTTCGTTTTAATAATGTCTACGACTGTAGACTTGGATCTAGACTAGTAGAATCTAGACATAGATCTATTATAATATGCTTTTTTTTTAAAACTGAGGTATTGGTATCGAGTAAAAAATATAGTCGACTCCTTAAAACTTTCATCTTTTCCCGCCATCTCCTTCTTCTGAAGTAAAAGACAGTAGACGTGGAACCTTTTATTGAATTAATCAGTGTTGTTTTTGTTTTTAATTACATTTAATAGACTAATAATTAATAAAAATGTGGATTCAAGTTAGATCTATTAGTGGAAGTAAGACTGTAAGGATAGACAATCTTAGTAAATTAACTAAAATAGAAGAATTGCGTAAAAGATTAGTTGAACCCTTTGAAGCAGATCCAGAAAAACAGCGCCTATTCTTTCGTGGAAAACAGGTTAGACTTAGACTGACTTAGACTAAGTTAGACTAGTCTAAGAATTAGAACTGTATAGATCTAGTGTATGTCTACTAAATCTAGATCTAGAATCTAGTGAGTAGTGATACTCAGATTAGTCTTATAATATATCACATTGTAATGAAGTGTAGTGTAATTTGTCACTCTCTGTATCTGATTTTCGTTGAGACTTGATCTGATAATATTAGATCTAATAAATTAAGGTTCCTCAACAATTCGTTAACTAACATTTTAGAGTACACCGATAAATCATTCATGACTTCGTTCACATGAAATATCGTTCACAGACAGCTTCAACTTGTTAACTGACAGTTGGTTCATGACAAATCATTCACTGGATAGTAAAAGTAAAGTCCCCTTTCAGATTTTATCTTTGGGGCAGATGATGTAAAGGTCATCGTTTCTGTGGCCCACGCCACAGTTAACGAAAATGTCATGTGGCCAGCATAACGACCTACTACAGCCTTTAGTTTACTTTTCCCAAACTAATGTCAGGTACCCATTAGACCTGGGTGGACTCAATTTGACTCAAAATTAAAAAACCCAGGATTCAAACCAGGACAGGGTATCTCTGGTTTGGATGTATAGCTAGCTTTTTACCACTCAGCCACCGCAGGTCCAATGTTTAA